>NW_019943609.1:101404-117607 GCF_002910315.2 Salvelinus sp. IW2-2015
AAGCGGAGAGTCGGTTTGGTGTGTTGTGTGGTTTCCGAAGATGCTGCGTCGCTTCCAAGGTGGGCTCATGTCATTGGCGTAATGTTGGGCGGCGACCGGTTTGCAAATGGGTGGTTGGGTGTGCAGGTTAATGGATACAGACACAGTACTTGGAAGTTAGTGGGGTGAGAGTCATAAGGGTTCATGTGAACAGTAAGTGTATTTGCAGGACTTTTTGTGTTGCAACAAATGAAACGAAATCTGATAACTATTTAACAAGTGTTGTGTGATCGTTCTCACTCTCTCCTTGAACAGCACACACCGCTTCGGTCTGCTTGGGGTTTCGTCAGTATCAACGTGGGCAGATACACGTTGCCCCAAAAGTCTATAAGCAGCGTATGTATTCCAATCCACAGTCATACTCAAGACCAATCTCCAACACGTCTCTCGGGCTCCTTGATCTGGCCAGCATCTTCTCTGACTAAGTCTATAGTTTAGGCTAGCGCCCCGTGGAGCAGTCAGCAGCTTACAACAGTCCAGGTGTCCATATACATGCGGATACTGTACAGGCGCTCCCTCAGGTGGGCGTCTGCGACGGCCCATCAGGACTCTTGGAGAGACGTCGACCTCGGCTCGAACCTGAAGCAGCTCCCTGAGGACTCCACGTCCTCGCGGCGGCGTCAAGCACGGGAACAGTTGTTGTACGGCGCTGCCGGTGGGCGTCGGCTCCAGCTTTAGTAGACCCAAACACAGTCCACGGTTGTTACCATGACGCTGTAAACAGAGGCGGTCTGGGCCTTCACATCTTAGACTTCCACTGCAAAACCAATATCCAAACAATAATGAATCACTAGGTTAAAATTACATTTACTTAGAAAGCCTTGTTTTAACATAAAGTGTTTGTACAGTCAGCGCCACAGCGCAAAATGACCGCTGTCTGGATCAACGTCATGACTACCATGTCAGGAGTAGCGTCATGGTTGGAGAAGATACCCCAAGTCTTCTATCGGCATCGCTTCACTCCGCTCCTGTCCAGCAGCACTTCCAGACAGCCTCAGGTGGCCGTGTGCTGCGGCGTCGTAGGGGGGTACAGCGGATCGCCCAAGCCCGCTTCTGCTGTTTGATACACTTTCTGTATCTCTCCTGGGACACACAGCTTCAGCTACCAACACGTCATCACTGCTCACTGCTGGTTAGAGCCTGGGGAAAAGCAGTATTATACCTCCCACTACCATATACAACACATGTTATTGGGTTGCACCTGCCTGGGTGGTATCATCTACACCTCAAACAAAACATAGGCATACCTAATCTGAACTTGTTCAATAAGATATTTTTTTTATTTAAATAGGCAAGTCAGTTAAGCACATATTCTTATTTTCAATGATAGCCAGGAACCAGTGGGCTTAGCTCGCTTCTTCACGACGCGCAGAACACCAGATTTTGTCTACTTATCAGTCCGGGGCTTCGATCTTGCCAATTTGGTTACCTAGTCAAAGCTCTAACCACTTAGCTACTGCACCCAACAATAAGATATGCCGTTGAGTTTTGTTGGACATCCCTTCTTGAAACTCTTTGTTACAGCGTATCCTAATGATCACGACCCTAGTTAGGTCACACCCACGTAGACTGGGAAGTACCCCAGTGCGGGTCTTGATGCTGTGCAAGCTCTACTGATGCTGTCCCGCGGTATAGCTTGCTAAGTTACAAAGCACTGCAGGTCATTGGTTGTACTGGCCATGCTCATTGTCCTCCTCATCCTTCTTCCTGGGTTGAAGCAGAAGAGAAGATCTTGGACCACATCATTAGACTCATCTTGAGAGGGTGGATGCGCTGTGTTGATACTGTCTAGGACCATTACTGTTTACTATAGCTATAACAGTTATCAACTCATACCATCTGCGAGAGAGAGAGAAGAGAGACGACGAGAGAGCAGAGAGAGCAGACGAGAAGAGAGAGAGAAGAGAGAGAGAGACGAGAGAGAGAGCAGTAGAACGACGAGAGCAGAGAAGAGAGGAGACTGAGGCAGAGAAGAGCAGAGAGACGACGAGAGGGAGAGAGGGAATATATGGAATGAGAGAGAGAGAGAGAGACGAAGAGAGACGCGAGAGAGAGAGAGAATGGTCAGAACGAGAGGCAAAAAGAAACGAGCATCCGAGCAGAGAGAAAGAGAAGGTTGAGAGAAGAGAGACAAAAAGAAAGGAGAACGAGAGAGACAAAAAAAGAGAACAGAGAGAGAGAGAAAGAGAGAGAGAGACAAAAGAAAGAGATTGAGATGAAGCGAATGGTAGAGAGAGAGAGAGAGATGAGAATGGTAGAGAGGAAGAGAGAGAGAGAACGGTAGAGAGGGGCAAAAAGGAAAGAAACATGAGAGAGAGAAAGACAACGGTTGAGAGAGGAGAGAGACAAAAAGAAGAGAAGAAGAGGGAGAAAGAGAAGAGAGAGAGAATGAGAATGAGAGAATGGTAGAGAGAGAGAGAGAGAGAGAGAGAGAGAGAGAGAGAGAGAGAGAGAGAGAGAGAGAGAGAGAGAGAGAGAGAGGAGAGAGCGAGAGAGAGAGAGAGAGAGAGAGAGAGAGAGAGAGAGACAAAAAGAAAGACACGAGAGAGAGACAAAAAAGAAAGAGAACAGCCGAGAATGGAAGAGAAAGAGAGAGACAAAAAGAAAGAGAACGAAGAGGAGAGAGAATGAGAGAGAGAGACAAAAAAAAGAGAATGAAGAGAATGGTAAGATAGAGATAGCGACAAGAAAGAAAGAGAGAGAGAGGGAAAAGAAAAAGAGTGAGAGACAAAAAGAAAGAGAGAAAGAGGAGAGACAAAAAGAAAGAGAAAGAGAGAGGGAGAAAGCGAGAGAGAGACAAAAAGAAAGAGAGTAGAGAGAGGGGAGGGGATATAAATAATCTAAATCTATCGAATAACTTTCTAGTCTCGTAGGGAATCGTTGTGTTGTCACCAGCATCAGAACAGACATGGAGAATACAGACCACACCGGCATAGCTTACACTATACTGGGTTATGTCACCAGCCAGGGCTCATCTGTTGCTTCCGGACAGGATAGCTAAAAATACAAAGACCGGCGAATAGATTGACACAGGGAATAGATTAGACAGGAATAGACTAGAGACAGGCGATAGATAGACACGGGCATGAGATAAGACAGGGAATAGAAATAGACAGGGAATAGATAGAGACACGGGAATAGATAAAGACACCGGAAGAATAGAGACCAGGGAAAGAATAAATAGATCACGGGAATGATAGAGAAGGGAAAGATTGAGACAGGGAATAGATCAGAAGACAGGGAATAGACTAATCAGACAGGGAATAGATAGACACAGGAATGATAGAGACCAGGGACATAGATAATAGACAGGAATAGATAGAGACAGGGATTAGATAATAGACGGAATAGATAGAGACAGGGAATAGATAGGGACATGGAATAATATCAGAACAGGAATAGATAGCGACAGGAATAGATAGAGTACAGGAATAGATAGAGACAGGATAGATAGAGAACAGGGAATATATAGAGACATAATAAAAATTAGACAAGGAATAGATAGAGAACAGGGATAGATAGAGACAGGGAATAAGATAGAGACATTATAAAAATAGACAGGGAATAGATAAGACAGGGAATAGATAGACAGGAATAGATAATAGCAGGAATAGATAGAGACAGGGATAGATAATCAAACAGGAAAGATAGAGACAGGGATGATAATAAACAGGAATAGATAGAGACAAGGATAAATAATAAACCATGAATAGATAGAGACAGGATGAATAATAACGGAAAGATAGAGATGGGATAGGTAATAAACAGGAATAGATAGAGACAGGTATAGATAATCCGAAACAGGAATAGATAGAGATAGGGAGGATAATAAACAGGAATAGATTAATAAAGGAATAGATCGAGAACAAGGAATAGATAGAGACAGGGAAATAGATCATAAACAGGAATAGTAGAGACAGGGATAGATAATGGACAGGGAAATCAGATAGAGACAGGGATAGTAATAGACAGGGAATAGACTAATAAACAGGAATAGATAGAGACAGGATAGATAAGACATGAACTAGATATAACAGGAATAGAAGAGACAATGGAAATAGATATAAACAGGAATCGATAGAGACAGGGAATAGAGAGAGACATGGAATCGATAGACGACAGGAAAAATCACCGAGACAGGGAATAGATATAAACAGGAATGATAGAGACAGTGATAGATAAGTAAACAGAATACGATATAAACAGGAATAGATAAGAGAAGGCGAATCAGAAGAGACAGGGATGATCATAAACATCGCGAATACGACTAGAGACAGGCCGATACGATCATAGACAGGGGAATAGACTAGAGCACACGGAATAGATAATCACAGGAATCAGATAGAGCAGGGATAGATAGAGACAAGGATAGATAGAGACATGGCAATAGATATAACAGTAATCGATAGAGACAGGGAATAGAATAGAGACATGGAATAGATAATAAACAAGGAATCGATAGAGACAGGGAATTAGATAGAGAACACATAGAGCCAATGCCAGTATTACATATTGAACCTTTTGTCTCTTTCAGTTTTCAATTTACTTCAGAACTCTGCCAATGCTTTCCATTAGGAGCCAAGTGGGATGAACCATTGTCGAACATAGACTCATTTTAATAAACGTTAAATAGTGAACATCTTCATCATATGAGTTTGCAAAGTTTGCAGAAAGGGCATAATGTTTGAGATTGATTTTTTAAAAAAAATGAATGTTTCGGAATTTTTTCTCTATTTGCGTAAACAATATGCATGGAAAATATGAAAAAAGACAAACAGATTTTGGGGTTAAAAACATCCAGAACAGAATCCCATTCCCATTTAATCTTCTAATTAGTTCCGTATGCCAAAAGACTCAGAGAACACACGCAAATGGTGGTTTAACATGCCTTTCCACTTACCTCACCACAGGTCCACACAACCAGGGATCTTCTGCAAACAATGTTACGTCAGGACGTTGTAGTAAAACTTCCAATCTCTTTAATAACTCATGGTCCATCGGTCACATGGAAGAAAGACGGAGAAGACTCAAGAGGAATGTGTTGCTGCTCCACACAGGGACTCGGGTTCTGAAGAGCTGTGGCGGGTGTGTGTTAACTGTCGTAACAGCAGACCAGAGAGGGGGTCTGGCTGGCTGGGTGCGCTAGGCTATTTTAGGCACGGATAGACCTACCTAAACTACCAATTCTGGAGAACTGTGAGAGTTATAATTAGAACTGGGCGATAAGACTGGTGAACACTGAATCAGCTGGGGTTGGGTTGGTGGGCAGGGGCCTTGGGCACTCCCGTGGTGTTTTCCAGTGTGTCCTGTATCCAGCCAAACATGTCATCAGATGTTGATCTGAATCAGATAGGCTTACTTCTCTGTGTTTCATTTTCGGCTTGCCAAGCTCACAGAAAGTAACCTTTAACCCTTTGGTTTCCTCAGATCTTTAATAAAGTGTCAGTGTGTATTTGAATCCTAAAGATAAATGTTTTGTGCTGTATTGATTGTCACCGTGTAAACAGGCTGTCATATACCTCATTTTTTAGTTTACACTGTGATGGCAACATCTTATAGCCTGTGTGCAGCCTGTCTGACTGTCCAGAGAAGCTCGCTGTAGGACTGCAGCTCGTTACACGCTGCTTCTGCCTCAGCAACCAGATCAGCTGTTCCACACAGCCCCTGCACTCAAAACCATGATCACTGTTCCCAAGCCTGCTTGCCTCAAACCATGTTCAGCTGTTCACACAGCCTGCTCTGCCTCAGACCGATCCCAGCTGTCTCACACAGCCTGCTCCCTGCCCCTCAGAACATGTTCAGTGTTCACAGCAGCTCTGCCTCCAGAACCATGTTCAGCTGTTCACAACAGGACACAATACAGCACAAAACATTTATCTTATAGGATTCAAATACACACTGACACTTTATTAAAGATCTGAGAAACCTAAAGGGTTAAAGTTACTTTCTGTGAGCTTGGCAAGCCGAAATGAAAACAGACTGAAGTAAGCCTATCTGATTTCAGATCACACATCTGATGACATGTTTGCTGGTACAGGACACAGTGAAACACCACGGAGTGCCAAGGCCCCTGCCCACCAACCCAACCCACAGCCTGAGTGTCAGTGTCACCAGTCTTATCGCCAGTCTAATTATAACTCTCACAGTTCTCCAAGAATGGAAGTTTAGGTAGGTCTATCCGTGGGCCTAAAATTAGCCCCCTAGCAGCACCCAGCCAGCCAGACCCCCTCTCTGGTCTGCTGTGTTAGACAGTAACACACACCCGCCACAGCTCTCAGACCCGAGTCCCTGTGTGGATACAGCAACACATTCCTCTTGGAGTCTTCTCCTCTTCTTCCATGTGACCGATGGACCATGGAGTTATTAAAGAGTGGAACGTTTTACTACCAACGTCCTGAGTAACATTGTTGGCAGAGAGATCCCTGGTTGGTGACCCTGTGGGTGAGGTAAGTGGAAAGCATTGTTAACCACCATTTGCTGTGTGTCTCTGAGTCTTTGGATCACGGTAGCTATAGAAGGAGTTAAATGGGGAATGGGATTCTGTCTGGGATGTTTTTAACCCCAAATCTGTTGTCTTTTATCATATTTTCCATGATAGTTGTTTACGCAAATAGAGAAAAATATTCCGAAACATTTCATTTTTTAAAAATCAATCTCAACATTATGCCCTTTCTGCAAACTTGTGCAAACTCATATGATGAAGACTTTCACTAATTTAACCGTTATTTAGAAATGTCTATTTCAACAAGTGTTCATCCCACTTGGCTCCTAATAAAACATTTGCAGATGTCTGAGAGTAAATGAACTGAAAGAGACAAAAGGTTCATATGTAATACTGTGCATTGGGCTCTATGTGTTCTCTATCTATTCCCTGTCTCTATCGATTCCTGTTTATTATCTATTCCATGTCTCTATCTATTCTATTCCCTGTCTCTATCGATTACTGTTTATATCTATTGCATGTCTCTATCTATTCCTTCTCTTGTCCTTATCTATCCAGTATCTCCTGCTCTATCTATCCTTATTATCTATTCCTGTTTATTGTCCTCTAGTCTATTCCCCTGTCTATGATCGTATCGCCTGTCTCAGTCTGTATTCGCATGTTTATGATCTATCCCTGTCTCTTATCTATTCCCTCCTATCATATCCTGTTTATTCTTCCTGTTTATTATCTATACTGTCTCTATCTTTCCTGTTTATGATCTATTCCCGTGTCTACTGATCTTTCCTGTCGTCTCATCGATCCATGTCCTACTCTATTCCCTGTCTCTATCGATTCCTGTTTATATCTATCTTCCATGCTCTCTATTCTATTTATATCTATTCAGTGTCTATCTATCCTGCTCTATCTATTTCCTGTTTATTATCTATTCCTGTCTATTACTATCCCTGTCTCTATCTATTCCCTGTCCATTATCTACCCTGTCCTACTATTCCTGATTATGATCTATTTCCCTGTCTCTATCTATTCCCTTGTCTCGATCTATTCCTTTTATTAACTATTCCGTTATTATCTCTCCCTATCTCTACTATTCCTTTCGGATTATCTATACCTGTCTCTATCTATTCCTGTTTATTACTATCCCATCTCATCTTTCCTGTTATTATCTATCCTGTCCTCTATCTATTCATGGTTTATTATTTATCCTTGTCTCTATCTATTCCTGTTTATTATCATCCCTGTCTCTATCTATTCCTGTTATGATTATCTATCCCTGTCTCTATCTATTCCTGTCTATTATCTATTCCCTGTCTATCTAATTCCCTTCTTATCTATATCCTGTCTATTTTTATTAATGTCTCTATCTTATTCCCTTCTCTATCTATCCCTGTCTCTATCTATTCCTGTCTAATTTTATTAATGTCTCTATATATTCCCTGTCTCTATCTATCCTGTCTCTATCTATTCCTGTCTCTATCTATTCCTGTCGCTATCTATTCCGTGTTCTATATCTATTCCATGTCCCTACTATTCCCTGTCTCTATCTATTCCCTGTCTATTATCTAATCCTGTCTCTATCTATTCCTGTCTAATTATCTATTCCCTGTCTCAATCCTATTCCTGTGTATCTATCTCTGTGTATTCCCTGTCTATTCTATCTATTCCCTGTCTCTATCAGTCTTTCCCTTCTCTATACGATCATTTATCTTTCCCGTCTCTATTATTCCCGTGTCTTTATCTATCCCTGTCTCTATCTATTCCCGTCTATTTCTATTCCCTGTCATCTATTCATTTCATGCCCGTCTCTATCTATCCCTGTCGTTCTATCCCTGCTCTTATTCCCTGTCTATTATCTATTCCCTCGTGTCAAATCTATCGCACGGTCTTTGTATCTGTTTAGTATCCTGTCCGGATAGCACAGATGAGCCCTGGCTGGTACATAACCCAGTAAGTTAGCTATGCCGTGTGTCTGTATTTCATTCTCTTGTCAATGTCTGTTCTGATGCTGGTGACAACACAACGATTCCCTACGAGACTAGAAAGTTATTCGATAGATTTAGATTATTTATATCCCCTCCCCTCTCTCTACTCTCTTTCTTTTTGTCTCTCTCTCGCTTTCTCCCTCTCTCTTTCTCTTTCTTTTTGTCTCTCCTCTTTCTCTCTTTCTTTTTGTCTCTCACTCTTTTTCTTTTCCCTCTCTCTCTCTTTCTTTCTTGTCGCTATCTCTATCTTACCATTCTCTTCATTCTCTTTTTTTTGTCTCTCTCTCTCATTCTCTCTCCTCTTCGTTCTCTTTCTTTTTGTCTCTCTCTTTCTCTTCCATTCTCGGCTGTTCTCTTTCTTTTTTGTCTCTCTCTCGTGTCTTTCTTTTTGTCTCTCTCTCTCTCTCTCTCTCTCTCTCTCTCTCTCTCGCTCTCTCCTCTCTCTCTCTCTCTCTCTCTCTCTCTCTCTCTCTCTCTCTCTCTCTCTCTCTCTCTCTCTCTCTCTCTCTCTACCATTCTCTCATTCTCATTCTCTCTCTCTTCTCTTTCTCCCTCTTCTTCTCTTCTTTTTGTCTCTCTCCTCTCTCAACCGTTGTCTTTCTCTCTCTCATGTTTCTTTCCTTTTTGCCCCTCTCTACCGTTCTCTCTCTCTCTTCCTCTCTACCATTCTCATCTCTCTCTCTCTCTCTACCATTCGCTTCATCTCAATCTCTTTCTTTTGTCTCTCTCTCTCTTTCTCTCTCTCTCTGTTCTCTTTTTTTGTCTCTCTCGTTCTCCTTTCTTTTTGTCTCTCTTCTCTCAACCTTCTCTTTCTCTCTGCTCGGATGCTCGTTTCTTTTTGCCTCTCGTTCTGACCATTCTCTCTCTCTCTCGCGTCTCTCTTCGTCTCTCTCTCTCTCTCTCATTCCATATATTCCCTCTCTCCCTCTCGTCGTCTCTCTGCTCTTCTCTGCCTCAGTCTCCTCTCTTCTCTGCTCTCGTCGTTCTACTGCTCTCTCTCTCGTCTCTCTCTCTCTTCTCTCTCTCTTCTCGTCTGCTCTCTCTGCTCTCTCGTCGTCTCTCTTCTCTCTCTCTCGCAGATGGTATGAGTTGATAACTGTTATAGCTATAGTAAACAGTAATGGTCCTAGACAGTATCAACACAGCGCATCCACCCTCTCAAGATGAGTCTAATGATGTGGTCCAAGATCTTCTCTTCTGCTTCAACCCAGGAAGAAGGATGAGGAGGACAATGAGCATGGCCAGTACAACCAATGACCTGCAGTGCTTTGTAACTTAGCAAGCTATACCGCGGGACAGCATCAGTAGAGCTTGCACAGCATCAAGACCCGCACTGGGGTACTTCCCAGTCTACGTGGGTGTGACCTAACTAGGGTCGTGATCATTAGGATACGCTGTAACAAAGAGTTTCAAGAAGGGATGTCCAACAAAACTCAACGGCATATCTTATTGTTGGGTGCAGTAGCTAAGTGGTTAGAGCTTTGACTAGGTAACCAAATTGGCAAGATCGAAGCCCCGGACTGATAAGTAGACAAAATCTGGTGTTCTGCGCGTCGTGAAGAAGCGAGCTAAGCCCACTGGTTCCTGGCTATCATTGAAAATAAGAATATGTGCTTAACTGACTTGCCTATTTAAATAAAAAAAATATCTTATTGAACAAGTTCAGATTAGGTATGCCTATGTTTTGTTTGAGGTGTAGATGATACCACCCAGGCAGGTGCAACCCAATAACATGTGTTGTATATGGTAGTGGGAGGTATAATACTGCTTTTCCCCAGGCTCTAACCAGCAGTGAGCAGTGATGACGTGTTGGTAGCTGAAGCTGTGTGTCCCAGGAGAGATACAGAAAGTGTATCAAACAGCAGAAGCGGGCTTGGGCGATCCGCTGTACCCCCCTACGACGCCGCAGCACACGGCCACCTGAGGCTGTCTGGAAGTGCTGCTGGACAGGAGCGGAGTGAAGCGATGCCGATAGAAGACTTGGGGTATCTTCTCCAACCATGACGCTACTCCTGACATGGTAGTCATGACGTTGATCCAGACAGCGGTCATTTTGCGCTGTGGCGCTGACTGTACAAACACTTTATGTTAAAACAAGGCTTTCTAAGTAAATGTAATTTTAACCTAGTGATTCATTATTGTTTGGATATTGGTTTTGCAGTGGAAGTCTAAGATGTGAAGGCCCAGACCGCCTCTGTTTACAGCGTCATGGTAACAACCGTGGACTGTGTTTGGGTCTACTAAAGCTGGAGCCGACGCCCACCGGCAGCGCCGTACAACAACTGTTCCCGTGCTTGACGCCGCCGCGAGGACGTGGAGTCCTCAGGGAGCTGCTTCAGGTTCGAGCCGAGGTCGACGTCTCTCCAAGAGTCCTGATGGGCCTCCAACGCCACAGCCTGCAGGGGACCCCTGTACATATCCGCTGTATATGGACACCTGGACTGTTTTAAGCTGCTACTGCTCCACGGGGCTAATCCTAACTATAACTGTAAGTCAGAGAAGATGCTGGCCAGGATCAAGGAGCCCAAGACGGTGTTGGAGATGTGTCTGAGGTATGACTGTGGAGTGGAATACATACAGCTGCTTATAGACTTTGGGGCAGACGTGTATCTGCCCACGTTGATTACTGACAAGACCACCAAGCAGAACGAAGCGGTGGTGCTGCTGCTCAAGGAGAGAGGTGAGAACATCACACACACTTGTTAAATAGTTATCAGATTCGTTTCATTTGTTGCACAAAAGTTATACATTTGTTACATATTTGACTCTCACATATTCAGTCTGTTCTGTATCTCTAACTGATTGACGGTTGTTAATGATGAGAACATTGGAGCGTTTCTCGAATTTCACTGAATTAATAAGGAACCTCTCCTGTGTTTTGTTTCCAGTTTGTCCCAATACTCTGATGTCACAGACACGGCGTGCGATTCGGAGCTACCTCCCCGTGGTTAATAAAATGACATCCATAGACCGCTTGGACATTCCCCAGATACTGAGGAACTACCTGAAACATCTCACCTGACCTCTATCTCCTGACCTCTGAACTCTGTATGATGAAGATGATGTCACAAATGGATACCCTATTTGGCTGTGTCTCAATAGTGGATTCCTCTGCTTCATCTCCACTGTTCTGAAAACACATTTTAGGTGAAAGCAATACGGAGGAGGATTTCTGCAAAATGTAAACAAAAAGTGTGATAATTTCATACTTTTTTTCATCTTCTACTGTCTCTACTGAGTGCATCATGGGCTGCAAAGTCCAGTTTGTTTTGTTTTTATTGGAAGTGTGAATAATAATTATGCCAAGTTTGCCTTTGAATAGTTGTAGAGGTTTAATTAGAAGAAACATATTTATTTAACTTAATCTCTGTGATTGAATTCAGCAAATTGTGCGTAAATGTAATCATTGGAAATTGGTTGAAGTCTACTGAAAACATGGTTTAAGACACTGCCCTCTCCTGGACAGTTAGATGAGTGCACAGAGCTTCACGAGAAACATTTTGTAAAACCATGAGTAACCACTAGGTGTCAGACCACCACTGTAAATGTATTCTCCGTCTATGAAATCACTGCTCACCGTTTGAAAGTAATCTTTAGTCAAGCTACAAACAATGTCATTTGTGTAATCTCGCTCACATTATGAGTGACCTTGCTGAAGACTGAAGTTAGTTCCCTGAGTTAATTCTGGGGCTTTAGCTCAGTGACATAGTCTTGTGGAGTGCAAAAACCCAGGTTCAAACCCAGTCAGTCAAACCCAGGTTCAAACCCAGTCAGTCAAACCCAGGTTCAAACCCAGGTTTAAACCCAGTCAGTCAAACCCAGGTTCAAACCCAGTCAGTCAAACCCAGGTTCAAACCCAGGTTCAAACCAGGTCAGTCAAACCCAGGTTCAAACCCAGGTTCAAACCCAGTCAGTCAAACCCAGGTTCAAACCCAGGTTCAAACCCAGTCAGTCAAACCCAGGTTCAATCCCAGTCAGTCAAACCCAGGTTCAAACCCAGTCAGTCAGACCCAGGTTCAAACCCATCAGTCAAACCCAGTCAGTCAAACCCAGGTTCAAACCCAGTCAGTCAAACCCAGGTTCAAACCCAGTCAGTCAAACCCAGGTTCAAACCCAGGTTCAAACACAGTCAGTCAAACCCAGGTTCAAACCCAGTCAGTCAAACCCAGTTTCAAACCTGGTTTCAAAAAACAGATAAAGCAACATCTCATGGCACAACGCCTCTCCCCTATTTGACCCAGATAGTGTGTGTGTATGCATTGATATGTAGGCTACGTGTGCCTTTAAAAATGTATGTAGTTCTGTCCTTGAACTGTTCTTGTCTATTGATGTTCTGTATTATGTCATATTTCATGTTTTGTGTGGACACCAGGAAGACTAGCTGCTGCTTTTGCAACAGCTAATGGGGATCCTAATAAAATACCAATACCAAAAAAAAACTGGTTTAAACCCAGTCAGTCAAAGGAGCAGCAAACAAACAGGAAGAAGACATTGCCTTATTTGAACAGAAGAATTCATACACACACAGGATATGACATCACATTACAGGATGAGGATATCCTGTCTAACGTCCCCATTGACCTTACGACACAGTTCAGTATATAGAGGTTTTAATTTCAACTAAAGTACAGTTATATCAGATGTGGTTCAGTTTTTACAGTGAAATACAACGTAATAATTCCCAGTGCTCTTTGATTACATCAAAATATATAGACTTCTCGACGCTCCACATTCACAGTTTCAGCATTTGAATAGGCATTACTTAGTTTCAGAGTTGGTTTTTTCCATTTCTACAACATATCAAAATAAACATAATCGAAGGCCAAAGAGAAAATATATGTTCCTGCTATTTGTACTGTACAAACATGGTGATGACATTTCAGACTGACAGATAAAATGGAAGTCATACCAGAGTCCAAACCCCCCTCCCCATTCTAGATGGCAATGTGAATGTACAGTGAATAGCCTAGTAGCTCCAACTAAACCTGTTACTTGTCTTGTTATCTGTTTCAGTGTCCATACATTAGTACCCTGACGGTTCTGAAACCACATACTACTGTATAACCAACTAGAGAAAAGCAACAAGGGTTTGTAATGATGACTGTGTGTACGTCCCAATGGCACCCTATTCCCTGTATAGTGCACTCCTTTTGATCAGGGCCCATAGGGACTATATAGAGAATAGGATGCCATTTGGGACCAAACCAGTGCATCGTATGTATAATGTCTAGATTTCTACTTCCTTTCAGCCCTAAATATAGACTCACCCGGCCAACAACAGATCCTTATACTGTCCATGTCTAAACCAACAACAAACATATCATGTTAATATCAACATATTATACCATATTACATTTCATAAATATTTGTGCTATTATTGGGAGGTAAATAAATAGTGTGTCTCCTAAATGCACCTTAAAGAATCCATGACTGTGTTGAGTAGAGCTGCTGACATGAATATATCCACGATGATGGTTACATATAGCTCCTTCTACCAGGTTTCTTATTGGTTCAGCATAAATACATGCTAACACCATATACAGTAGATAGATCTACTATTTGGTGTGCTGTTGCCATAGGAAAAGAATGACCCGTTTTACCTTGAATCTGTTCTGCAGGAGTGGTAGAATATTCTATCAATAGTCAGTGCCTGGCAGAGAACTAACTGATCAAATTACACAACTATTTATCAAAGTATCAACTACAGCAGTGTTATGTTAATAGTGTTAACCACTAATCAATTAATTAATTATTGATTAATAGCAAACCACAATTCAATGTTATAATAATATTATTATGGCATGTCAGTGGATTCATATTCTCTACTGTTGTCTGTCATGAATAAATATAATCCCTTGAGAGAGGGAAACAGTATCTAATGGCCTAGAGAAAACATCATATCATTACATGGAATGAAACAGTATCTAATGGCCTAGAGGAAAACATCATATATTAATGGAATGAAACAGTATCTAATGGCCTAGAGAAACATCATAATTACATGGAATGAAACAGTGAAGGGTTGTAAAATAATGGCAAGCAGGTTGGTTTAAAAGAGAAAACCAAATCTTCAAAGAGTTAATCTCATGTGTCATGCAAGAACTCTGGATGCCATAAAACATCATGCATCTACTGGTACTGAGGATAGAACTGGGTCTCTGTACTGAGGATAAGAACTGGGTCTCTGTACTGAGGATAGAACTGGGTCTCTGGTACTGAGGATAGAACTGGGTCTCTGGTACTGAGGATAGAACTGGGTCTCTGGTACTGAGGATAGAAACTGGAATCTCTGGTACTGAGGATAGAACCGGGTCTCTGGTACTGAGGATAGAAACCGGGTCGGCTGGTACTGAGGATAGAACTGGGTCTCTGGTAACTGAGGATAGAAACTGGGTCTCTGGTACTGAGGATAGAACTGGATCTCAAATGGCACCCTATTCCCTATATAGTGCCCTACTTTTGAACAGGACCCATGGAGCTCTGGTCAAAGTAGGGCACTATATAGGGAATAGGGTGCCATTTGAGATGCAAACCTAGAACTGAAACAACACTGTTGGCTGTCTCCAACGCAAAATACCAATATTGTAATATAATATATGATCTGTTGTTTACACAGTATGCACATGTAGCTAGGTGCTAGTCACAGGTAATATGAATGTTCTGTCTGTTTCCTCACCATTTTATGTCAGCTAGCTTCTCAAAACTGGGGACGTTGAATTGGAAAATAAAAATAAATGTGAATAAACCAAATGCTGACTAACTAGACAGTCGTCTCCCACCATTATGTCCTTCTGTCAAACCCTCTACGTCTTTCATTAACACACGCAGGACATCAATAGGACAACTGATTAAAATCTAAATGAAATGATTCCATCTAAATGTTATGTAAATAATCTTAGAGTTTGTCAGACAATAACAGTAAAATGTCCCTCACATTCAACAGATCCACATCCCCAGTGCAATGGTGTTGTACTACAATAACAGCCTGGAATACACACTGGATATATCTCTGTTTCCCTGTTATATTCACAGTGATATTCACAGTGATATTTAGAGTGATATTCAGTGATATTCAGTGATATTCAGAGTGATATTCAGAGTGAAATTCAGTGATATTTATAGTGATATTCAGAGTGATATTTATAGTGATATTCAGAGTGAAATTTAGAGTGATATTCAGCGATATTCAGTGATATTTATAGTGATATTCAGAGTGATATTCAGAATGATATTTAGAGTGATATTCAGCGATATTCAGTGATATTCAGAGTGATATTCAGTGAATATTTATAGTGATATTCAGATGGTATTCACGCGATATTCAGAGTGATATTAGAGTGATATCCAGAGTGATATTCAGAGTGATATTTAGAGTGAATATTCAGAGTGATATTTAGCGTGATATTCAGAGTGATATTCAGATGGTATCTCACGCGATATTCAGATAATATTCAGAGTGATATTCAGCGATATTCAGTGATATTCAGAGTGATATTCAGAGTGATATTCAGAGTGATATTTAGAGTGATATTAGAGTGATATTTAGAGTGATATTCAGAGTGATATTCAGAGTGATATTCAGAGTGATTTTAGAGTGATATTTTAGAGTGATATTTAGAGTGATATTTAGAGTGATATTTAGAGTGATGTTCAGTGATTTTCAGAGTGATATTCAGAGTGATATTCAAGAGTGATCTTTAGAGTGATATTTAGAGTGATATTTAGAGTGATATTTAGAGT
>NW_019943609.1:120586-126349 GCF_002910315.2 Salvelinus sp. IW2-2015
TTACCCACCCGGCAAGCGGTACCGGAGCGCCAAGTCTAGGTCCAAGAGGCTTCTAAACAGCTTCTACCCCAAGCCATAAGACTCCTGAACAGCTAATCAAATGGCTACCCAGACTATTTGCATTGCCTCCCCCCCTTCTACACTGCTGCTACCCTCTTATTATCTATGCATAGTCACTTTAATATTCTTTACCTACATGTACATATTACCTTAATTACCTCAAACACCCGTGCCCCTCCACATTGACTCTGTACGGATACCCCCTGTATATAGCCTCCACATTGACTCTGTATCGGTACCCCCTGTATATAGCCTCCACATTGACTCTGTACCGGTACCCCCTGTATAAAGCCTCGCTATTGTTATTTTTACTGCTGGTCTTTAATTATTTAAAAAAATGTACTTATCTATTTTTTACTTAACACTTATTTTTCTTAAAACTGCATTGTTTGTTAAGGCTCGTAAGTAAGCATTTCACTGTGAGGTCTACTACACCTGTTGTATTCAGCATTTCACTGTGAGGTCTACTACACCTGTTGTATTCAGCATTTCACTGTGAGGTCTACTACACCTGTTGTATTCAGCATTTCACTGTGAGGTCTACTACACCTGTTGTATTCACATTTCACTGTGAGGTCTATTACACCTGTTGTATTCGGTGCATGTGACAATACAATCTGATTTGATTTTTATTTTGGAGGTCAGGTTTTTGCCCCAGTAAACGAACAGGCCTCATAGTAGAGGAGTGTTACAGGCTCAGGTATACAGACATACTCAGGCTTACTCAGCATTTATCACTCAAACTCTTTATTGCACACTGTGTGCGTTTGTGTGGTTTAACATAAGCATTTTACTCATTAGCGTGTTGATCAGAAATGCTTAATCATAACGGTTTCATGTGTTCTTCTCACCTACAACTCTGACCTATAGATAATCCAAACAATAGCCGTCATCACTTACCATTGAACACTATAAGAACAAGATCAGAGAGAAGATAAGATGGAAGAGAAGATAAGATGGAGAGAAGATAAGATGGAGAGAAGAACAAGAGAAGACATCCCTCTGTCTGTCTCTCTCTCTCTTCTCTCTTCTCTCTCTTCTGTCTCTCTCTCCTCTCTCTCTCTCTCTCTGTTCTTCTCTCTCTCTCTGTATTCTCTCTCTCTTGTCTCTCTCTCTCTGTCTCTCTCTCTCTCTCTCTCTCTCTCTCTCTTCTCTCTCTCTCTCAGTTCATGGGCTTTATTGGCATTGGACACATATGTTAACATGCCAAAGCAAGTGAAATAGATAATAAATAAAAGTGAAATAAACAATAAACATTGCACTTACAGAATTTCCAATAGGAATAGAGACATTACAAATGTCATATTATGTCTATATACAGTGTTGTAACGATGTGCAAATAGTTAAAGTACAAAAGGGAAAATAAATAAACAAATACGGTTGTATTTACAATGTGTTTTGTTCTTCACTAGTTGCCCTTTTCTTGTGGCAACAGTCACAAATCTTACTGCTGGATTGCACACTGTGGTATTTCACCCAATAGATATGGGAGTTTATCAAAATTGGATTTGTTTTCTAATTCTTTGTGGATCTGTGTAATCTGAGGGAAATATGTGTCTCTAATATGGTCATACATTTGGCAGGAGGTTAGGAAGTGCAGCTCAGTTTTTCACCTCATTTTGTGGGCAGTGTTGCACATAGCCTGTCTTCGCTTGCGAGCCAGGTCTGCCAACGACAGCCTTTCTCAATAGCAAGTCTATCCTCATTGAGTCCTCTCATCTTTTCTGACTTCCCCCTCTCTCTCTCTCTCTCTCTCTCTCTCTCTGTCTCTCTCTCTCTGCGTCTCTCTGCTCTCTCTCTCTCTCTCTCTCTCTGTCTCGTCTCTCTCTCTCTCTCTCTGTCTCTCTCTCTCTGGGCCTCTCTCTCTCTCTCAGCTGTGTAGTGCTAGGGCAAAAACTAAAATACGTTTAGGTTATTTCAAATATTTGAAATATATTTGTCTTTCTGTCTCCCACCGTCTAATCCAACCTTGTCGTAATTCAGCAGATTATCTAAACATCCCAATATTTGTAAACAAAATACATTTTGAGGACTTTAATCAGAAACACTGTGGAAAATGTCTGAATTGTTTATTAGTTATTAAAACTGTATAGAACGTGAGATCATTTATCAGAAAGGCCAACGTATATTATTACACACAGAGAGCTCGACAAACCTAGACAGCAGCCTTTAAATCAGTGGGAGGCCACTAGAGTCACCGCAAATTGACCACAAGCAAGCCCCCKAAAAAATAGATTGTATTTGAAAATAACAATAATTTCATACCTTGATTACATTGAGACACGATCGCATACAGCTTCTCTTTTTATCTATATTTATATAAATTTATTTATATGGGAATACTTGGGAACAGAATTTTTTGTTGTTGTCGAATTCTTGGGGATTTTACACTTTTTTCAACCAAAAAACTAAAATCTTTAATTATTATTCATTGAAATCACTTATTTTTATCAGTCTGTTGCCGACCCTGCATTAAATAATATAATAATGGAATTGTCCTCAAGGGATAAATAAAGCCGTTTGAATGAATTGAATTGATGCACAATTTATGAACATGCTCGTCATATGAAGACATAACAATTAAAATACACCGAGTGTACAAAACATTAAGAACACCTTCCTAATATTGAGTTGCAGCCACTTTTGCCCTCAGAACAGCCTCAATTCATTGGGGCATGGACTCTACAAAGTGTCGAAAGCGTTCCACAGGGATGTTGGCCCATGTTGACTCCAGTGCTTCCCACAGTTGTGTCAAGTTGGCTGGATGTCCTTTGGGTGGTGGACCATTATTGATACACACAGGAAACTGTTGAGCGTGGAAAAACCCAGCAGCGTTGCAGTTCTTGACACAAACCGGTGCGCCTGGCACCTACTACCCATACCCCCGTTCAAAGGCACTTAAATATTTTGTCTTGCCCTTTCACCCTCTGAATGACACACATACACAATCCATGTCTCAGTTGTCTTAACAGTCCTTCTTTAACCCGTCTCCTCCCCTTCATCTACACTGATTAAAGTGGATTTAACAAGTGACATCAATAAGGGATCATATCTTTCACCTGGTCAGTCTATGTCACGGAAAGAGCAGGTGTTCCTAATGTTTTGTCAGTGTAGCTGAATCGTTGAGATTAGCACTAGGAAAGCAGAAACACTCACAAAGCAAATTTAACAGAAATATATGACTTGCATCTTTTCTGATACGTGTAGAAATATCTATTTATATCTATGTATTTAATTACCTATACCAGGAACTCCATCTCTCTATTTCTGTCCAAGGTCTTAAAGACATGAGCGAGTGAATATGAAATGAGGAGGAAGGGAGGAGTGAGCTGTCTCTCATTACACACTCAGAACTTTCCCTAACGCAATAAACATGTAAATGACTGAATATGTTACATCATAAAACATCAAGTGTGAGGAGTTAACCCTAGTACTGCCAGGAACTCCCTCCCCCCCCTAACCCCCATCACCAGATCACATGACCAACTCTGTTCGCATCACAGAGGAAATAGGTGAGGTGTTTCTCAGTGTATAAATGATGAGGGGTTTAGGCCAGAGTACACATGCTCTCCMGTCTGCTCCTCAAGAGGACAACCAGAACCAGCACACTCCAGTACCAGAGGACAACCAGAACCAGAAGTTGAGTGTGGAACCAATAGACTGCAGGACCAGTTGAGTGTGGAACCAATAGACTGCAGGACCAGTTGAGTGTGGAACCAATAGACTGCAGGACCAGTTGAGTGTGGAACCAATAGCCTGCAGGACCAGTTGAGTGTGGAACCAATAGACTGCAGCACCAGTAGACTCCAGGATGTCTCCCTGCTCTCTCCTCCTATCCGTGCTGCTGGCTGCAGCYCTGCAGTGTGAGCATGCCCAGTGCAGACGTGTGCCGTGCTCCGACCGCTGCTGCTCCTTCATAGAGGGCTTCCCCGTCAGACTGAAGGAGCTCCGCATCGCCTTCTCCACCATCAGAGACTACTACGTAAGCTCTCTCTGTACACTATACTGCATATATAAGTACTACATATATACTGTACTACTACCCTCATATATATGTGAATATACTATACTACTACGTAAGTCAAGGGCATAACTTTGTGTTGGATATTGGGGGAGGGGGGGGGAGGGGTCACTTGGTTCCAGTGTCAACTCTCTTTAGGGGGGTCCGGGGGCATGCCCATCGTGAGAAATAAATCTCTCTCTATATATATACACACACACACACACACACAAATAGCTATGAAATGGTTATATCTGGTGAATTTAAGGGAAAATACACCCCCCCCCCAAATAAAATCTTATAATTTTGTCAAAATTACCCTTATCACAACTGAAACACTATAGAATTTTTCTTATTGCTTTAAACTTCGTTCAGACAGTCGCCCACCAAGCTCAAACAATAGACTTCACAAATACATAGCAACAAATCATTGTCATTCACAATCAAGTAAAAAAAAAAAACATACATATTTAATAACAGTCAATAACCAGTTGCAACTTTATACAAAGATGGGTATATATATATATATATATAAAGGGCTCAGCTCTTTAGTCTCAATTCACTTAAATGCACCAAATACCTGTTGAGGCATATTGTTTTTCTATCTACGGTAAGCAGCTTGTCCTGGTGGATATGACAGAAAAGCAACGTGCTTCAATCTGTTTTGTATCATTGTTGAGCGCAGCCATGTCTTCAATCTCCATGACAACCAAATGAAATCAGAACGCAGGCAACATCTGTTTCGTTATAGCACTCGGTAGCGATGGGACGATTGATACCGGAGCTCCGATGCGGTTTTCAAAGCAACTACTGATCCGTCACAATGTACCGATGCTAGTTTCAAAGTAACATTATCACTTAATCAATGATGTCCGAAGCTTCGTTTGATCACGTGGTTGCAAAATCCCATCGATTTCGCTGTGTGTTCCAGTGCTTCCTTTGATTCCAAGTTCCTTTCAAAACACCGACCTCTACTTGACACAGTTCTTACAATGCAGTTAGGATTTGTTCATGGAATGTCACCTGAACAGTAGCTCAACAGGTAGAGAGAAGATCTCGGGGACCCGAACACTCACTGACGACAGGGAATTGGGTCAAATCCCAGCAAGACATGTTACATTGTTGTTCAAACCATGTGTTTAGTAAAGTAGAAACTTCTGTCCTAAATAGTGGCATAGTTTCAGTTTTTGACAGCAAAAAAAAAGTAATTGATAGTAGGCAACTAACCACTACGCCAGAGACTTGATGAATATTGTGGAAGAAACGTAGATATATTAACCTTTAGTAAGCATTTCACTGTACCGTTTACATTRACTATGTCCTGTGCACGTGATGAACAAACGTTGATTTGATACAAAACAAGCATCAGGAAACAGAGTCTAAACTGGGCTTGTTTGTTGTCTGCAGGAGGCTAATGACGAGCTGGAGACGTCCCTGCTGGACGAAGGGATTCTACACCACTTGAAGGTGAGTTGACATTATTCTGTCTATTCTAACAGCAGGATAGAGTTTCCCCCTGAAGGAACGGCTTGAGACACATCAGGACCAGGATGTTCAATCCATTCCTGAGTTAGAAGTGACATGAATATTAAGAAAATACCCTGATGGTTATACTGGTTATACTAGTTATACTGATGGTTATACTAGTTATACTGATGGTTATACTGGTTATACTGATGGTTATACTAGTTATACTGATGGCT
>NW_019943609.1:126671-132769 GCF_002910315.2 Salvelinus sp. IW2-2015
GATGCATACTTAGTATACGGATGGTTATGACTGCAGTTATACTGGTATACTAGTTATACTGATGGCTTTATACTAGTTTATACTGATGGCTATACTAAGTTTATACTGATGTTATACTATTATACTGATGTTATACTGGTATTATACTGATGGCATACTAGTTATACTGAATTGGCTATACTAGTTATACTGATGGCTATACTAGTTATACTGAGGTATACTAGTTATACTGATGGTTATTAACTAGTTATACTGATGGTTATACTATTTATACTGATGGCTTATACTAGATTTACTGAGTATACTAGTTATACTATGTTATACTAGTATACTGATGGTTATACTAGTGATTTACTGATGGTTATACTAGTTATACTATGATACTATATACTGATGTATACTAGTTATACTGATGGTATACTAGTTATACTGATGGTTATACTAGTTATACTGATGGTTATACAGTTATACTGATGGCTATACTAGTTATACTGATGGTTATACTAGGTTCTATATACTGATGGTTATACTAGTTATACTGATGTAGTTTATACTAGTTTATACTGATGGTTATACTACTGGGACTAGTTATACTGATGGTTATACTAGCTTATACTGATGGATACTATATACTGAGGTCTATTACATGATAGTTATACTGAGTTATACTAGTTATACGCTAGCTGATGGTTCATGCCATAACTAGTGTTGTTTTATTACAGAGAATGTATTTTGAAAATCCAATGGTACTCCAAGAGTTGCTGGATAGTTTCCTTCAGTATAATTACCTTATCTTCAGTTAGGGTTAGTTATAATTACCGTATCTTCAGTTAGGGTTAGTTATACATAATTACCTTATCTTTCAGTTAGGTTAGTTATAATTACCTTATCTTCATTAGGGTTATTATAATTACCTTATCTTCAGTTAGGGTTAGCTATAATACCTTATCTTCAGTTAGGGGTTAGCTATAATTACCTTATCTTCAGTTAGGGTTAGCTATAATTACTTATCTTCAGTTTAGGGTTAGTTAGTTACTGTTCCTCTCTCCGTCAGTATGATATGAATAATGTGTTCCTCATCAGAGCCCGGTGGGATGTCACGCTATGGACAGCATCCTGAAGTTCTATCTCGACACCGGTGTTGCCCACCGCTATGAACAACAGGACACGGAACAACAACGACTTTAAATCTCCCATCGACTCCATCGGAAACATCTTCCACGAGCTGAAGAAAGAGATCGTCCAATGCGTAAGTAGCCTGTCCGATACGTAGCCTGGCCATACATTCTCTGCTGTTAGGGGGTTCTCGTCCAATGCGTAAGTAGCCTGTCCGATACGTAGCCTCCCATACATTCTTCTGCAGTTAGGGGTTCTCGTCCAATGCGTAAGTAGCCTGTCCCGATACGTAGCCTCGCCATACATTCTCTGCTGTTAGGGGATTCTCGTCCAATGCGTAAGTAGCCTGTCCGATACGTAGCTGCCCATACATTCTCTGCTGTTAGGGGGTTCTCGCTCCAATGCGTAAGTAGCCTGTCCGATATGTAGCCTGGCCATACATTCTCTGCCTTTAGGGGTTTCTATGATTATCTAATCACAATATATGTGTTGTATTTTTCATGCATTTTTTATACATTTAAAATGTATATTCCACTAACAAAAATGACAATGCAATCCATTAAGTCCCACTTTGTAACAGAACAAAATGTGAATACTTTCTGAAGGCACTGTATATAATCTGGTCCTATATAATCTGGTCTATATAATCTGGTCCTATATAATCTGGTCCTATATAGTCTGGTCCTATATAATCTGGCTCCTATATAGTCTGTGTCCTATATAGTCTGGTCCTATATAGTCCTATATAAATCTGTGAGTCCTATATCTATTAATCTGGTCCTAGAAGGTCCTATATAATCTGTCCTATATAGTCCTATATAATCTGGTCATATAGTCCTATATATCTTCCTATATAATCTGGTCCTATATAGTCCTATATAATCTGGTCCTATATACGTCCTATATAGTCTGGTCCCTATATAATCTTGGTCCTATATAATCTGGTCCTATATTATAGTCTGGCCCTATATAAGCTGGTCCTATATAATCTGGTCACTAATAGTCCTATATAATCTGGTCCTATATAATCTGGCGTATATGAGTCTGGTACCTATACTAGTCTGGTCCTAATATAGTCCTATTAATCTGGTCCTATATATCATCGGTCCTATATAATCTGGTCGCTATAATATCTGGTCTCTATATAATCTGTCTATATCCTGTGAAAAGTGTTCTGAGTGTATGATTGAAAGTGTACTTGATGTAGTTTGGTTAAGGTCACAGATATTGTTGAATGATATTTTCATGGTTGTGTTTCATGTCATTAAAGGCTTTGTCAGGTTGTATGACATAGTAGCATATATATAACCTCGTCAGAAACCTCCGATTTAGGAGCCGGCCGGCGGTCTAACCCCAAAACACACAACACTGACACGGCTACTCCTAATTTACACAGTATCCAACAAACCTACTGTTTCCACGCTAGATGAGAGAGAGAGAGAGAGAGAGAGAGAGAGACAAGAGAGAGAGAGAGAGAGAGAGAGAGAGAGAGAGAGAGAGAGAAAGAGAGACAGAGAGACAGAGACAGAGAGACAGAGACAGAGACAGAGAGACAGAATGTGTGTTTTGTGTTCCTCCAGTATACTTTTGCAGCAGCCAGCACTCTGGGAACCAATACTGCTGCGTGGTGCAACAGTCTACTGCTATAACAAATACTAATTCTCTCTCTCTTCTATCTACAGAGGAACTACTTCTCCTGTAAGAAACCGTTTGACATCAACGAGTTCTCATTCCTCGTATAAGAAGGTATGTCTCCTTCGGCCTCAGCCTCTCAGTGAGTGAGTTGAGTGTGTGTTGTTGCGCACACTATGGCGTTTGTGTGTGTGTGTAGTGTGGTTCTTTAACCTGCAGTGGTGTTTCGCTGTGTATCTAGATGCAGGATAAGGGCCTGTATAAGGCAATGGGAGAGCTGGACCTACTCTTCAACTACATCGAGGAGTACCTGGTCTCTAAGAGACGCAAACACTGACCCCTGACCCTGAGCCTGGACCAATCAGAATTTGCCAGTAGCTAACCCTAACCTCTAATAACCTCCGAAGCCCAAACATCTGGGGTTGTGTCTCTGTGGAAGACCATGAGACTAAAGTGTATGGGTCCCGAGGACCTTCTCTCTACGTTAGTCTTTTAGTCCTAKTTTTTAGTTCTGAAAGAACACCTTCAAGAATAACTTCTGAGGACTTCATCATTATAATATATGGCATTTACCTTTTATCCAAAGTGACTGAGAGTACTGCTTTCATACATTTTTGTATGGGTGGTGGCGCCAGTGGGGAGCGAACACATGTTCCTGACCTTGGCTGAGCTTGCAAGCGCCACGCTCTACCAACTAAGCCACGCAGGACTTTTTCTTTAAAGTCCCTGAACCACATTTAGTCTCAGGTTAATCAAACGTTTATTACCGAGTCATATTGACTGAAACGTTCTGCTGTTAAGTTTTGCATCAAATTTGTAGCATTTTTTATTTTATTTTTTAGGATTGACTTTCTGCACCTCCTTCCTTCCCTATAGTCATGACGTTAAACTAGCCACCATGTGGAGTAAGGATTATGTGTTACTGTAAATGTGTAAAAACCAGTGAGAAGGGAAATCTAGGCGACACATTTACCAGTGTGACAGAGAATGTACATTCACCTTTAACATGTTTTAATATGTGATCATTGACTGATCTGTAATAATGACTGTACTACACATGACCATGTTTACAACGTATTGCAACATTTAGTTATAGCCTACAGTATATTTACTACCAATATCAGTATTGATTTAAATTAAAACCTTCAGTGAATCTAAGTGGAATACTGCACCACAATGTTTATTAGTGTGGCTTGTGAAAAAAGTGTGGCTATACGAATTAATTCTGACATTATTATTTCGGACAACTTTTTAAAAACTATTTATACTTTTTAAACTATTAAACTTGTATTGAACTTATTAAACTTCATCCACTTTCATGGGATTTCCTCGAAATTCTAAAGCTTCCATTGTTGAAAACTCCCAACATTCTATTAACAATAAACAATGTAACTTTTAACATAAATCAGCTACTTCGACCACTTTCCAACAACGTTACAATAACTTAGAGGGTTTCCAAGAGAAAAAGCCCAGAATGTGCAAAGCTGTCATCGAGGCAAAGGATGGCTACTTTGAAGAATCTCAAATGTAAAATATATTTGTATTTATTTAACACTTTTTTGGTTACTACATGATTCCGTATGTGTTTATTCATAGTTTTGATGTCTTCACTATTATTCTACAATGTAGAAAATAGTAAAAATAAAGAAAAACCCTTGAATGAGTAGGTGTGTCCAAACTTTTGACTGGTACTGTAGGAGTGCCTAAATATTTGTGAGGTAGAGTATATTTTTGTTTAACCTTCATTTAGCCAGGTTAGTCTAGTTGAGATAAAAATCAACCTTTCCATATCTCCTTTTTTAAGAGATTTTTACCAATGTTTTTTTTTTTTTAGCTACAATGTTTTTGTATTTATTTATGATTTTTTACTTTCTCTGCCCCTGCAGTTTTAAAATAAAATGTTCTACTTTGGAATCGTTTTTTTTATACCTCAATTCTTCATTTTAAACTTTAAAATGTAAATCCTTTTAAGTGTAGATGACCAGTTCCACATGCTGCTGTAATGCTGCATCGACGACACAATAAATCTTCTGAATCTGATGTCTCATCCTGTGGTTCTTCGCTACTTTTATAGCCTGTCTTTTTACTGTTGTTTTATTTCTTTACTTACCTATTGTTCACCTAACACCTTTTTTTGCACTATTGGTTAGAGCCTGTAAGTAAGCATTTCACTGTAAGGTCTACTACACCTGTTGTATTCAGCGCACGTGACAAATAAACTTTGATTTGAACGCTGAAACACATACGATTCTTTGACCTCTGCTAAATAACATTAAAATGTAAAGACCATTTCAGTGAGTACAGGTTATTTTTCTACTTTAGATACAACATTTTTCTTCCCTAACACTAACTGACTTCAGGCTTGACACCTTGTACTAACCCTAACCATAATAGCAGATGCTAAGCTACTGGTGTCCACACTCTAACCTCAAACATGACCCACATAGAAGACTTACCAGCAGCCCTGCACCAGAGCACTTACCAGCAGCCCTGCACACCTATACTGGAATGACAACCATTCTGGCCTCACCTTGTTTGAATATACAAAAATGAGACAGCTGAAAGGAAAACGTGTTAAAGCGAAACCTTAGTCTGCATATTTCGTCTGACTGATACGCTTCTATCTGTGGTTTTCATCCGAGGGTGATGCTGATGCATTTCTGCAGAGAGAGAGACACGTGTGTGTGTGTGTGTGTGTGTGTGTGTGTTTGTGGATGTGTGTGTGTGTGGTGTGTTTTGTGAGTGGTGGTGTGTGTTGTGTGTGTATGTGTGTGTGTGTGTGTGTGTCGTATTCTATTTAAGCGCAACTGAAACTAGTCAGAGATTTGTTACGAGGAAATAGCTGTGCCCCTTTGTGTGACTTGAATTCTTTGAACGTGTATCGAGGCAGCAGTGAAACAGTCTAATAGAACTTTAAACCACCAAGTACTCACGCTCTGCTTAAACCACCCAGCATAAGATCATGAACGCTATCTTGCTGAGAGCATCACTAAGATAGAAGGTGTTGACTCATACTGGTGCAGGGATATCTAAGACAGACTGAACACTCATAATGCGGCCTGTTTGTGCTGATTAGGATGTTTGACCTGTGAACACCTAAAAAATGATCTTCTTGCATCTCATCCTAAATTCCAACGAGAGTCATTCACATGCACAGTGTCACAAGGTACAGGGTGAGGGTTAAAACAAGTTTTACTCACCAGGGTACAAGGTACAGGGTGAGGGTTAAACGGTGATGACTCATCCAGGGTACAGGGTGAGGGTTAAACGGTGATGACTCATCCAGGTACAGGTGAGGGTTAAACGTGATGACTCATCCAGGGTACAGCGGTGAGGGTTAAACGGTGATG
>NW_019943609.1:136900-140675 GCF_002910315.2 Salvelinus sp. IW2-2015
TCTGTCTGTCTGTCTGTCTGTCTGTCTGTCTGTCTGTCTGTCTGTCTGTCTGTCTGTCTGTCTGTCTGTCTGTCTGTCTGTCTGTCTGTCTGTCTTTGACAGAAAACTGACTAACATTCGTCTGTCTGTATCATGTCAATAGGGACAGATGACTGACTTAGTTTCTGGTCGGGGAAATGACGCAGATATGATATATAAAGCCACACCAACGCACCAAACCCAGGGTAGCGTTTTAACCATTGGGATGCTAATTCAACCTTATTGTTCCTTTCCAGGAATTCTATGCTCTAAAAACTCAGATTGTACACAGCAGACGGTAATACAGTAGTAATATTAAAGATAGACTACAGGATATTAAACATAACAAATCAAATATAGTACAAATAGAATTGCACATTTTTTTTTGTTCTAAAAATAATCATTTTTTTATTTTATTTTGCAGGACATAGAATATCACACAAAATGGTTGACATAATAAACACTTTGATGATGTAGTACACAAAAAACGGGGACCCGTTTATGGCTTGCGATCACTACTTTCAAAAGGAATGGCTGAAGAGAGTGCCCCATGGTGGCGGTGGGGTTATGGTATGGGGCAGGCATAAGTTACGGACAAACGAACACAGTTGCATTTTATCGATGGCGATTTGAATGCACAGAGATACCGTGACGACATCCTGAGGCCCCCATTGTAAGGCCCATGTTTTTGAAAGGTTTCTGTGACCAACAGATACATATCWATATTCYCAGTCAMGTTAAAACCCATATATTAGGGCCTTAATGAATTTATTTAAATTGACTGATTTCCTTATATGTAAACTATAACTCAGTAAAAATAWATGAAATAGTTGCATGTTACAGTTATATATTTTTGTTCGGTATATAAAGCTCTGGACAGTCCCTTTAAAATGAAGGTTAAAATGATGAACACAAATTCAGTTTGTTTCTTGAAGAGTCAACAGAGGGGAGAGATTCATTTTCATCAACATAACAAGTCAACAGCTGAAAAAGGTGCCAACCTGAAAGATGTCACTTTAGGCTTTCAGTTTCCACGTTTGTGTTTTATTTAACAGCACTTGACGTCAACAGGGGCGACACTAAAAAACCATGGAAAGTGTTGCAACTGCAAAGAGTTGTACTTTCAATCTGTTTTGTTTCAGAATCCGTTATGAGAAACAAAACAGTCTCGTATTTTGATAACAACACTGGTTGTTGCAAAGATATACACAGTATTCTGATATCTAGGAATTCAGTTGACGACGTCCATAATGTTTCATCACAGCTGAAGTGTGAACAGTGATCGTCTTGTGATAAAAAAACAAAAACACATCTGACGATAAACATAAGAGGCATGATTAAGTTTCTCTGTGTGTTTCTCTGTGTGTGTGTGTGTTTCTCTGTGTGTGTGTGTGTGTGTGTGTGGTGTGTGTGTGTGTGTGTGTGTGTGTGTGTGTGTGTGTGGTGTGTGTTGTGTGTGTGTGTGTGTTTCTGTGTGTGTGTGTGTGTGTGTGTGTGTGTGTGTGTGTGTGTGTGTGTGTGTGTGTGTGTGTGTGTGTGTGTGTGTTGTGTGTGTGTGTGTGTGTGCTCTGTGTGTGTGTGTGTGTTCTCGCCACAGTGCAAAGAAAGACAGCATGGCATTACTGAACTTCCCAAAACCAGAAACCATTTGTCACTAGAGGCCCCCATCATCTCGACGCCTAAAACATCATCATCAGGGACCCTCCTCTCACCCTAAAACATCATCATTCAGGGGCCCCTCTCTCAGCCCTAAATATGTCATCACGGGCCCCCTCTTCACCGCTAAACATCCCATCTGGGGCCCCTCCTCAACTCTAAATATCATCATCAGGGCCCCCCTCTCTCACCCTAAACACAATCATCGGGGCCCCCTCGTCTCACCCTAAACATCATCATCAGGGCCCCTCTTCACCTAAATATCAGGGGCCCCTCTTTCTCACCCTTAAAAAAAATATCCATCCATCAGGGCCCCCCCTCTCTCACCTAAAACATCATCATCAGGGCCCCCTCTCTACACCTAAACATCTCATTCAGGGCCCCCTTCTCTCACCCTAAACATCATCATCAGGGCCCCCTCTCTCACCCTAAATATCTCATCAGGGCCCCTTCTCACCTAAACATCCATCGGGGCCCCTCTCTCACCCTAAATCATCATCTCAGGGCCCCTCTCTCACCTCTAAACATCATAATCAGGGGCCCCCTCTCTCACCCTAAACATCATCATCAGGGCCCCTCTCTCACCCTAAATCAATCATCAGGGCCCCTCTCTCACCCTAAACATCATCATTCAGAATGCAGGGCCCCCTCTCTCACCCTAAACATCTTCATCAGGGCCCCCTCTCTCACCTAAAACATCATCATCAGGGCCCCTCTCTCACCCTAAACATCGTCATCAGGGCCGCCCTCTCTCACCCTAAACATCGTCATCAGGGCCCCCCTCTCTCACTAAAATCAATCATCAGGGCCCCCCTCTCTCGACCTAAATATCATCATCAAGGGCCCCCTCTCTCACCCTAAATCATCTCATAGGCCCCCCTCCTCACTCTAAAATCATCATCAGGGCCTCTCTCACCCATAAAACATCATCAATCAGGGCCCCCTCTCTCACCCTAAAATCATCATCAGGGCCCCCTCTCGTCACCCTAAACATCTCATCAGGGCCCTCTCTCACCCTAAATCAATCCTCATCAGGGCCCCTCTCTCACCTAAATATCATCATCAGGGCCCTCTCTCACCCTAAACATCTCATCAGGGCCCCCTCATCGTCACCTAAACATGTCATCCAGGGCCCCCTCTCTACCCTAAACATCATCATCAGGGCCCCTCTCTCACCCTAAACATCATCATCGGGGCCCCCTCTCTACCCTACCAATAATCATCCATCAGGGCCCCCTCTTCTCACCCTAACAACATCGTCATCAGGGCCCCTCTCTCACCCTAAACATCATCATCAGGCCCCCCTCTCTCACCCTAAACATCCATCTGGGCCCCCTCTCTCACCCTAAACATCCTCCATCTGGGGCCCCCTCTCTCACCCTAAACTCATGCATCATCAGGGGCCCCCTCTCTCACCCTAAACATAGTCATCAGGGCCCCTCTCTCACCTAAACATCTCATCAGGGCCCCTCTCTCACCCTAAACATCCCATCTGGGGGCCCCCTCTTCTCACCCTAAAATCCCCATCGGGGCCCCACTCTCTCACCCTAGAACATCGTCATCAGGGCCCCTCTCTCCACCTAAACATCATCATCAGGGGCCCCTTCTCTCACCCTAAAACATCCCCATCTGGGCCCCCTCTCTCACCCTAAACATCCCCATCATGGGCCCCTCTCTCACCCTAAATATCATCATCAGGGGCCCCCCTCTCTCACCCTAAACATCTCATCAGGCCCCTCTCTCACCCTAAACCATCATCATCAGGGCCCCCTCTCTTCACCCTAAAGCATCATCATCAGGGCCCCTCTCTCACCCTAAACATCTTCATCAGGGCCCCCTCTCTCACCCTAAACATCTCATCAGGCCCCCTCTCTCACCCTAAAATCTTCATCAGGGCCCCCTCTCTCACCGCTAAACATCTCATCAGGCCCCTCCTCATCATCACGGGCCCCCTCTCTCACCCTAAACATCTCATCAGGGCCCCCTCTCTCACCCTAAACATCGTCATCAGGGGCCTCCCGTCTCCTGCACCCTAAACATCTCATCAGGGCCCCCCTCTCTCACCCTAAATCATCAGTTCCATCAGGGCCCCCTCGTCTCA
>NW_019943609.1:142481-149632 GCF_002910315.2 Salvelinus sp. IW2-2015
CCACACCACAGATCTAGAATCCTTGTTACCACGGTAATCCTCAGTGGGTCTAGGTAATAGAGTGCTGAGATCAATGCAGAGAGAGCAGAGAGCTACAGTAACAATCAGATGGTCTGAGTCCAGGGAGATACGGCACTATGGAAGACAGCTGGATCAGTCCTTACCAGAGCTGGCCACTGGATGTGCTTGTCTTTAGTCCCCTGAGGGTTCTCCCCCAGTACGGTGCCCTCTCTCCTCTTGGCCCACACCAGCTGCTGCTCCAGCAGGGTGCTCTCTCTCCTCTTCGCCCACACCAGCTGCTGCTCCAGCAGGAACACCTGGAAGTCCTCGTACACTTTCACCCACTCGCGCTTCTCCCACTCCAGGTCATCAAACTCCACGTACACCTGGGACAAGAGAGGAGAAGGGGTGAGTTCATGGGTATACATACATAGAGTGAGTGAGTGAGTGAGTGAGTGAGTGAGTGAGTGAGTGAGTGAGTGAGTGAGTGAGGTATAACAACCCATACTGCAGTTTGTTTCATTGCTGTTTCACATGACCTTTCCCACCACGGAGGAGAGGTCAGTAGATGGACAGAGTTTGAGATAGGGTTTACATTTGCACACTGAAAAGACGATACAATCAAGTCTATAAACGTCAACTACAGCTTTCAATACAACTAGTAGATATTACTGTTAAACCCTCAGACAGCTTTCAATACAACTAGTAGATATTACTGTTAAACCCTCAGACAGACAGCTTTCAATACAACTAGTAGATATTACTGTTAAACCCTCAGACAGACAGCTTTCATTACAACTAGTAGATATTACTGTTAAACCCTCAGACAGACAGCTTTCAATACAACTAGAGATATTACTTAAAGGGACACATCAGGATTTTGCCAATGACTCTGGGTCAGTAGATAAAGGACCTCATCTGACTCTGGGTCAGTAGATAAAGGACCTCATCTGACTCTGGGTCAGTAGATAAAGGGCCTCATAACTGACCCAGGTCAGATGAGAGGCTCTTTATCAACTGATGCCAGAGTCAGATAGGTTCTTTATCAAACTACCAGCGTCAGATTGAGGTCCTTTATCAACTGACCCAGAGTCAGATGAATCTTACATCGGACGACCAGAGTCAGATGAGTGTCTTTTATCTCTGACAGAGTTCAGATGAAGGTTCTTTATCTTACTGACCTGAGTTCAGATGAGGTTCTTTAATCTACTGGACCCCAGAGTCAGATGAGGTCCTTTTATCTACTGGACCCAGAGTCAAGTGAGGCTCCTTTATCTCTGACCCAGAGTCAGTATGAAGGTCCTTTTCTACTGACCCAGAGAGTCAGATGAGGTCCTTTATCTACTGACCCAGAGTTCAGAGAGGTCCTTTATCTACTGAACCCAGAGTCAGATGAGGTCCTTTATCTACTGACCCCAGAGTCAGCATGATGAGTCCTTTATCTACTGACCCAGAGTCAGATGAGTCCTTTTCTACTGACCCGAGCAATGGAGGTCCTTTATCTTACTGACCCAGGTCAGATGAGGCTCCTTTATCTACTAGAGTCAGATGAGCCCTCTTCATCTACTGACCCAGAGTCAGATGAGTCCTTTATCTAATTTGAGGAGTCCTTTAAGTAATATCTACTGGTTGTATTGAAAGCTGTCTGTCTGAGGGTTTAACAGTAATATCTCTAGTTGTATTGAAAGCTGTCTGTCTGACGGTTAACAGTAATATCTACTAGATTGTATTGAAGCTGTCTGAGGGTTTAACAGTAATATTACTTGGTTGTATTGAAAGCTGTCTGAGGGTTAACAGTAAATCTTACTAGTTGTATTGAAAGCTGTCTGAGGGTTTAAACAGTAATATCTACTAGTTTGTATTGAATGCTGTCTGTCTGAGGGTTTAACAGTAATAACTACTGGTTGTATTGAAACCTGCTGAGGGTTTAACAGTAATATCTACTGGTTGTATTAAAGCTGTCTGTCTGAGGGTTTAAACCAGTCATATCTACTAGTTGTAATGAAAGCTGCTGTTGAGGGTTTAACAGTAATATCTACTAGTTGTATTGGAAAGCTGTCCTGCGGTGTTTAACAGTAATATCTCTAGTTGTATTCTGATAGCTGTCTGAGGCGTTTAACAGTAATATCTACTAGTTGTATTGAAAGCGTCCTGTCTGAGGGTTTAACAGTAATATCATGTAGTTGTAAATGAAAGCTGTCTGAGGGTTTATACAGTAATATCTATTAGTTGTATTGAAAGCTGTCTGAGGGTTTAACAGTAATATTCTACAGTTGTATTGGAAGACTGGTCTGTCTAGGGTTTAACAGTAATATCTCTAGTTGTATTGAAACGCTGTCTGAGGGTTTTAACAGTAATATCTACTAGGTTGTATTGAAAGCTGTCTTGTCTGAGGGTTTAACGTAACTCTACTAAGTTGTATTGAAAGCTGTCTGAGGGTTTTAACAGTAATATCTACTAGTTGTATTGAAAGCTGTCTGTGAGGTTTAACACGTAATAAATCTACTAGTTGTATTGAAAGCTGCTGTCTGAGGGTTTAACAGTAATATCTCTAGTTGTATTTGAAGCTGTCTGAGGGTTTTAACAGTATCTATCTAGTTGTATTGAAAGCTGTCCCTGTTGAGCGGTTTAACAGTAATAATCTACTAGTGTATTGAAGATGTCTGAGGGTTTAACAGTAATATTATCTGGTTGTATTAAAGCTGTCTGTCTGAGGGTTTAACAGTAATATCACTGGTTGTAATGAGAAGCTGTCTGGGGGTTTAACACAGTAATATCTACTCGTTGTATTGAAGCGTCTGAGGGGTTTAACAGTATATCTACTAGTTGTAATGAAAGCTGTCTGTCTAGGGTTTAACATAATATCTACTAGTTGGAATGAAAGCTCTCTGTTCTGAGGGTTTAACAGTAATTCTACTAGTTTGTATTGAAAGCTTGTCTGTCTGAGGGTTAACAGTAATATCTACTAGTTTGTATTGTAGCTGTCTGAGGGTTATACAGTAATTCTACTAGTTGTATTTGAAAGCTGGTCTGTCGGGAGGGTTTTAACAGTAATATCTACTAGTTGTATTGAAAGCTGTCTTGAGGGTTTAACAGTAATATCTACTAGTTGTATTTGAAAAGCGTTGTCTGCGGGTTTAACAGTAATATCTACTAGTTGTATTGAAGCTGTCTGAGGGTTTAACAGTAATATCTACTAGTTTATTTGAAGCTGTCTGAGGGTTTAACAGTACTTATCTACTCGTTGGTATTGAAAGCTGTCTGTTGAGGGTTAACAGTGAGTATCTCTAGTCTTGTATTGGAAGCTGTCTGTCTGAGGTTAACAGTAATATCTACTAGTTGTATTGAAAGCTGTTGAGGGATTTAACAGTAATATTACTAGTTGTAATGAAAGCTGTTCTAGTCTGAGGGTTTAACCAGGTAATATCTACTAGTTTGTATTGAAAGCTGTTTTGTCTGAGGGTTAACAGTAATATCTTACTAAGTTGTTTGAAAGCTGTCTGAGGGTTTAACAGTAATATCTACTGTTGTATGAAGCTGTAGTTGACGTTTATAAGATTGATTGTTATCGTCTTTTCAGTGTTGCCAAATGTAACCTATCTCAAACTCCTGTCCATGCACTGACCTCTCCTCCTTGGGGGGAAATGGTCATGCTGAAACAGCAATGAAACAAACTGCAGTATGGGTTGTTATCTCTTACTCTCTCACTCACTTCACTCAGCTCACTCACTCACGCACTCACTCACTACTCACTCACTCGACTTCACTCTAACTCATCACTCACTCACTCACCACTCATCTCACTTCACTCACTCACTCACTCCATACTCACCACTCACTCATCACTCACTCACTCACTCACTCCTCACTCACTCACTCACTCACTCACTCACTCACTCCTCCTCACTCACTCACTTCTATTATGGCTTATACCCAATCGAACTCACACCCTTCCTCGCTCTCTGTCCAGTTGTAACTGGGTTTGATGACCTGGAGTGGGAGAAGCTCGCGAGTGGGGTGTGTACAGGATTCCAGGTTTCCCTGTGTGTAGCGAGCAGCTGGTGTGGGCGAAGAGAGAGAGAGCACCCTTGCTGGCAAGTCAGCAGCTGTGTGGCCACAAGGAGAAGGGCATCCTCTTGGTGGAGAACCTCGCCAGTGAGACTTTAAAACAGCAATTCCATGCGCCGCTCTGGTAGGAGACCTGATTCAGTGCTGATCTTGCAATAAGAATTGCCCGATATCGTCCCTGGACTCAGACCATCTGTGATGTTACGTAGCTCCTCTGCCTCTCTCTCCAATTATGTTCAGACTCTTATTACCTATGACCCAACTGAGGTATTCCGTACCGCATTCGGTAACCAGGATTCTATGATCTGTGGTGTGGGGGGGGTGTCGTCTGCAGCAGCTTAGTAAAGTGGATAGAGGGGGTTGTTCTGTCTGAGCAGCTAGTAAATGTTGACTAGAGGGGGGTGTCTGTCGAGCACAAGCTAGTTAAGTGATAGGAGGGGGGTGTCTTGCTGAGCAGCTGCGTAAAGTTGTGATTATGTAGGCTGGGTGTCTATGACTGAGCAGCTAGTAAAGTGATAGAGGGGGGTGTCTCTGTTCTGAGCGCAGCTGGTAATAGTGATAAGGGCGTGTTCTTGCTGAAGCCAGCTGGTAAAGTCGATAGATGGGGGGGGTGTCTTGCTGAGCAGCTTGGTAAAGTGATAGAGGGGGGTTCTTTGCTGAAGCAGCTAGTAAAGTGATATGAGGGCGTTGTCTGGCTTGAGCAGCTGGTAAAGTGATAGAGGGGGCGTGTCTTGCGAGCAGCTGGTAAAGTGTAGAGGGGCGGGTGTCTTTGCTAGCAGCTAAGTAAGTGATAGAGGGGGTGTCTTCTGAGCAGCTAGTAATCAGTGATAGAGGGGTGTTCTTGCTGAGCAGCCAGTAACCAGTGATTGGAGTGGGGGTGTCTTGCTGAGCAGCGTTGTGGTAAGTGATAGAGGGGGTGTCGCTGACCGCCAGCCTTGGTAAAGTGATAGAGGCGGGTATCTTTGCTGAGCAGCTGGTAAAGTGATAGAGGGGGGTCTGTCTGAGCAGCTGGGTAAAGTGATAGCGTGGAGGTTGTCTTAGTCTGAGCAGCTTAGTAAAGTGTAGTAGCGGGCGGGTCTGTCTGTCTGAGCAGCTAGTAAAGTGATCGAGGGCCAGTGGGGTGTCTTGCTGAGCACTGGTTAAAGTTGATAGAGGGGGGCTGTCTGGTCTGAGCAGCTGGGTAAACGTTGTATAGAGGGGGGTGTCTTGCTGAGCAGCTGGTAAAGTGATTAGAGGGGTGTGGTTGTCCCTGGGTGAAACAGCCCAAGGCTTTGGTTAAGTATAGGGGGTGGTCTTGCTTGAGATGAGGTGATGCCCAGTTACGTGTGATGTGAGGGATATGGTGACGCCCTAAAAATAGGTGGTTTGTTGCTTCTCTAGTGCGTGGGCTAGCCCTCTTGGACATATGTGCAGGGGGGCTTGTAGATATAGAGGGCGGTCCACGTGTATTTTAGATGTGTCAAAAACTGTAATTTGCTCTTTTTAGAGTTTTTATTATTAGTGACTATTGGCTAATTCTGCCGGTACTGCATTGTGCTGGACGTTGTTTCTCCCACATGTTTCTCTGAGCTGGACACTGGTGATAGAGGTTTAGCTATCTTTGTAGTCTTGGTACGTGCTGTCTTTTGCTCAGCTTGAATCGTCAGGCCGTCCTTGAACGAAGGAGCAGTAGTTATCACGCTGCGATGAAAAAGACAAGATGTAAGGGGATAACTTGCTCAGGCAAGGTCATTGGTTTTTGTGTATGAATATAATTGTATTCTGAGGTTATCTCGAGATACTCATATTTATCAATTGAGGCATTAAGCTTTCAGTATGGTTCTTGAGGTTTATTTTGGTGTGGTTAGAGTGTTGTGTCAGTCTGGTTATTGGGAGGATAAGTGCAAGGCGTGGAGCGTCAGTGAAGAGACTCGCGTTGCAATAGGAAGGCTCTTTTGTTGCTGTGTCTTAGTGAGTCTGTAGTCTTGAAGATAGGGACCGACCTGACCTGACTCGCCTCGTGAAAATAGACTTTATGTATTTGGCTGGTAGGCGGGTCTTCGGGGTTCTGTCTTATTGTCGTGTTTCGTTGATGTGTACTCGATGCATTGCGAAGTGTCGGCTCGGGTGGGGTAGACCATAGGGAAACTGTCGTTCAATGTCATTCCCAGTGTTTGTTTCTCATATGTGGAACTGGGATTATGTGACGAAGACACATGTGTGAGCATGGACCGTGTGAGGTGTTTGGTTGCCGATCTGTTCCCCGAAGGGGAGCACAGATAAGCACTTTTGCGCGCGCCGAGGAAATATGCTGGCTGCCACATTTTTAAAAAGGGGCTGGCGGGCACACACTCTCTTTTTGTGTGTTTTATCATTTCTCTGGTTTTGTTTATGGGGTTCAAATCGGCATATTTTAGATTTGGGAAATGGGTCGTGTTCTGTACGATTATACATCCTTTGGTTCTTATTGAAAAGTGCGATTAGAGAATATGGGTTCGTGTGCTGTTAGAATTAGCCAGATTACGATCCTAAGGTAGGCCATATTGTAGTGGTGTCAAAATGTTGGCTCTGTACTCGCTACGTCCAACAACTGGTCCACTTTCATTGTAAGGACAGGCTATAGATGTAAAGATCAAGGAGACAGAGGGGGCTCAGATGTAGCTGAGTAGAGATGAGAGATGTAGCATCTCGGGTGGTATGCTAGAGAAAGAGGAGAGGAATGGGAGAGATGGTGGGGCGCGTGTGTCTGGTAGATATACATCCCTGGTTGGAGTTGATCGATGGGTGGGAAGATGTGACGTAATATAGAGAGAAATCCGTTAGAATGGCCCGGAGCTGAGGAGGTGAGAGGGAGAGAGATGGATCGTAGTAGAAGAAGCAGACATGAGCGGCATAGAGGCAGATTGGAGAGGAGAGGAGAGGAGAGGGAGAGAGAGAGAGACGGAGAGGCAGAGGAGAGGAGAGGAGAGGAGAGGAGGCGAAGAATAAAATTTGGATTATTTGAGTTGGCGAGAGCAGGGGAGGAAGAGGAGTGCAAAGGAGTAGGAGAAGACGGTAATGGCTAAATTGTATTATGCAGTCGTTAGTGCGCATTTCTCTCTTGT
>NW_019943609.1:150298-160710 GCF_002910315.2 Salvelinus sp. IW2-2015
GATAAAGGACCTCATCTGACTCTGGGTCAGTAGATAAAGGGTTTCAGAATCACTTTAAGATCTTATTTAAATGGCCAAAGACAGAAGAACACAGCAAAGCAACAAGGTACAACACGTTAGGCAAGTTGTTAAGGATGACATCAGGTCTGCCAAAATGGACCAGCTAAATATTATCTCTGTACCAGAGCTGTAAATGATTCATGTGATGGTCAACAGTACAGATGGAATGTTATTTTCACGTTGCCACTCTGACCATCAGATAAGACTGTTTACCCCTCTCTGCTATTGAACTGCTATAACCCTTTTGAGAGAGAGACAACAAATAGAGTAAGTACTGTTTGGTAGACATGAAAACAAGATACAGGCCTAAATGTACAACCTCAAATAACTGCTATGATCAATGTGTTTGACCTTCTGTGACCTCGACCAGCATAGTGACAACATGCCATGCTACCCCGAGGCCTGCTGTCCACAGCTAGGATTGAGCCACTAGTTAAAGGCCCTGCCTTTAGTGACAACATGCCATGCTACCCCGAGGCCTGCTGTCCACGGCTAGGATTGAGCCACTAGTTAAAGGCCCTGCCTTTAGTGACCTCTAATTCTAGCTTCTCTGGGTTTGATGCAGTCAAGCCAGGTACTATGTAATCAGACGAGGTGATACATAACTAGCAATAAGTTAGTCTGCCCWACAGCACGAGTCCACTTGGTTTCTCTCTCACAGCAGCACTGACAGGATAAAGGACAGAGGAGCATTGAGAGAGTCAGCCGGAGTGCCAATACACCCTCCCTCTCTCGCGCTCTCTCCCTCTCGTCCTCCCTCCCTCCGTCTCCCTCCCTCCGCCACCGGAAAAAATAAAAAATTAACAGTAACCATTACACTCACAAGACATTTCAAATGTCATATTATGTATATATACAGTGTTGTAATGATGTGCAAATAGTTAAAGTACAAAAAGGAAAATAAACATAAATATGGGTTGTATTTACAATGGTGTTTGTTCTTCACTGGTTGCCCTTTTCTTGTGGCAACAGGTCACAAATCTTGCTGCTGTGATGGCACACTGTGGTATTTCACTCAATAGATATGGGAGTTTATCAAAATCGGGTTTGTTTTCAAATTCTTTGTGGATCTGTGTAATCTGAGGGAAATATGTCTCTCTAATATGGTCATACATTGGGCAGGAGGTTAGGAAGTGCAGCTCACTTTCCACCTCATTTTGTGGGCAGTGGGCACATAGCCTGTCTTCTCTTGAGAGCCAGGTCTGCCTACGGAGGCCTTTCTCAATAGCAAGGCTCACTGAGTCTGTACATAGTCAAAGCTTTCCTTCAGTTTGGGTCAGTCACAGTAGTCAGGTATTCTGCTACTGTGTACTCTCTGTTTAGGGCCAAATAGCATTCTAGTTTGCTCAGTTATTTCGTTAATTCTTTCCAATGTGTCAAGTAATTATCTTTTTGTTTTCTCATTATTTGGTTGGGTCTAATTGTGTTGCTGTCCTGGGGCTCTGTGGGGTCTGTTTGTGTTTGTGAACAGAGCCCCAGGACCAGCTTGCTTAGGGGACTCTTCTCCAGGTTGATCTCTCTGTAGGTGATGGCTTTGTTATGGAAGGTTTGGGAATCGCTTCCTTTTAGGTGGTTCTAGAATTTAACGTCTCTTTTCTGGACTGTGATAATTTGGTGTTRTCCAGCAGACTTGTCAGCAGAGCTCTCTTTCGTGCAGCAGCACATGAKTCTAGCCCCAGCAGTTCTCTCCACCTCCCCCATCTGAGGGAAATATGTCTCTCTAATATGGTCATACATTTGGCAGGAGGTTGGGAAGTGCAGCTCAGTTTCCAACTCATTTTGTGGGCAGTGTGCACATAGCAGTCAAGCCAGGTACATCCCTCTCTCCCCACTTCCACCCTGCCAGTTACAGCTCAGGTCGCCTTCCCTCTACACCCACCCTGCGCAGTACAGCTTCAGGGTCACCTCCCTGGTTGTATGGTCTAAGCGACACCAACAGACTAACAGTCTAACAGACTAAACGCAGTCTAACAGTCTAACAGACACCAGCAGTCTAACAGTCTAACAGACACCAGCAGCGTCTACCAGTCTAACAGAAACACAGCAGTCTACCAGTCTAACAGACACCAGCAGTCTAACAGTCTAACAGACACCAGCAGTCTACCAGTCTAACAGACAACCAGCAGTCAAACAGACACCAGCAGTCAACAGACACCGAGCGTCTAACAGTCTAACAGTATAACAGACACCAGCAGTCTAACAGTCTAACAGACACCCAGCAGTCTAACAGTCTAACAGACACCAGCAGTCTAACAGTCACCAGCAAGCCTAACAGACACCAGCAGTCTAACAGTCTAACAGTATAACAGACACCAGCAGTTAACAGACACCAGCAGTCTAAACAGTCAACAGTATAACAGACACCAGCAGTCTAACAGTCTAACAGCACAGCAGCTAACAGTCTAACAGACACCAGGTCTAACACACCAGCAGTCTAACAGTTAAGTCTAACAGCAGTCTAACAGACACCGCAGTCTAACAGACACCAGCAGTCTAACAGTCTAACAGACACCAGCAGTCATAACAGTCTAACAGACACCAGCAGTCTAACAGTTCTAACAGACACCAGCAGTCTAACAGTAACAGACAACCGCAGTCAACAGTCTAACAGACACCAGCAGTCTAACAGTCTAACAGCCACCAGCAGTCTAACAGTCTACAGACACCAGCAGTCTAAACAGTCTAACAAGACACCAGCAGCTAACAGTCTAACAGACACCCAGCAGTCTAACAGGACACCAGCAGTCTTAACAGACACCAGCCAGTCTAACCAGACACCAAGCAGTCTAACAGACACCAGCAGCTTTAACAGACACCCCAGCAGTCTAACAGTCTAACAGACACCAGCAGTCTAACAGTCTACACAGTCTAACAGACAACCAGCAGTCTCTAACAGTCTAACAGACACCAGCAGTCTAACAGGTCTAACAGACACCAGCAGTCTACAGTCTAACAGACACAGCAGCCTAACAGTCTAACAGACACCAGCAGTCTAACAGATCTCAACAGACACCAGCAGATCTACACAGCTCTAACAGACACCAGCAGTCTACAGTCTAACAGACACCAGCAGTCTAACAGTCTAACAGTTGACACCAGCAGTCTCTAACAGCCACTAACAGTCTAACAGCAGACACCAGCAGTCTAACAGCCTAAACAGTCTAACAGACACCAGCAGTCTAACAGACACCAGCAGCTAACAGTTCAACAACACAGAGTCTAACAGACACAGCAGTCTAACAGTCTAAACAGACACCAGCAGTCTAACAGCCTAACAGTCTAACAGACACCAGCAGTCTAACAGTCTAACAGTCTAACAGACCACCAGCAGTTTAACAGTCTAACAGACACCAGCAGTCTAACAGTCTAACAGACACCAGCAGTTAACAGTCTAAAAGACCCAGCCAGTCTAACAGTCTAACAGACACCAGCAGTCTAACAGTCTAACAGACACCAGCAGTCTAACAGGACACCAGCAGTCACAACAGTCTAACAGACACCAGCAGTCTAACAGTCAACAGACACCAGCAGTCTAACAGTCTAACAGACACCAGCAGTCAAACAGACACCAGCAGTCTAACAGTCTAACAGACACCAAGCAGCTTAACAGACACCAGCAGTCTAACAGACACCAGCAGTCTAACAGGGACACCAGCAGTCTAACAAGTCTAACAGACAAGCCAGCAGTCTAACAGCCTAACAGTCTAACAGACACCAGCAGTCTAACAGCTAACAGTCTAACAGACACCAGCAGTTTAACAGTTCTAACAGAACACCAGCAGTCTAACAGTCATAACAGACACCAGCAGTCTAACATCAACACACAGCAGTCTAACGTTCTAAAGACAGCCAGCAGTCTAACAGAACCAGCAGTCAAACAGGTCTAACAGCACGCAGTCATAACAGTCTAACAGACACCAGCAGTCTAACAGTCTAAACCAGACACCAGCAGTCAAAACAGACACCAGCAGTCTACAGTCTAACACAGGTACACCCAGCAGTCTAACAGACACCCAGCAGTCTAAACAGACATTCACCCCCCCACCCCCCCCCCCACCCCCCGCTTCTAATTCAACTCCCATGTGCACCCGTGAAAGAGCAGAAATGGATGAGGTAAAGGACAGGACAGAAGGCAGAAAGCCCGACAGAGACAGAGCGAGAGACTAGAGGATTTCCAAACAGAGGACCTTAAAAAGCATCAACGTGCCACCGTAGAGAGATGGAGCTGACCCACAGCTGATTAAAGCAAGACTGTAATACCTTCATGTCAGAGCTTCCCTCTTCGTTATCTTCTCCCCCCCAGAACACAGCTCTTCAGACTACGCTGTGTTGGTGTTAACATGAACCCTGCACTAAGCCCTGTTGTAAGCCCTGCTGATTCCCAAATAGCACCCTACTACTCCCTATTTTGGAGAGGAAGGGGGGGGGGGGGGCAGTTAAAAGTAGTGCACTATAGGGATTAGGTTGCCAATTCAAGTACTAATCTGATGGATAGAGTTAGACTGTACTGCATCCAGGCTGCACACTACGGAGGGTTCCTTCATCCACAGCCAGGCTGCATCACTACGGGGGGTCTTCATCACAGCCAGGCTGCACCACTACGAGGGTTCCTTCACCACAGCCAGGCTGGCATCACTACGAGGGTTCCTTCATCACAGCCAGGCTGCACACACTACGAGGGTTCCTTCATCACAGCCAGGCTGCATCACTACGAGGTTCCTTCATCACAGCCAGGGCCTGCACCACTACGAGGGTTTCCTTCATCACAGCCAGGCTGCACCACTACGGAGGGTTCCTTCATCACACCAGGCTGCACACTACGAGGGTTCCTTCATCACAGCCAGGCTGCACCACTACGAGGTTCCTTCATCACAAGCCAGGCTGCACCACTAAGGGGTTCCTTCATCACAGCCAGGCTGCACCCACTACAGGGTTCCTTCATCACAGCAGGCTGCACCACTACAGGGTTCCTTCATCAAGCCAGGCTGCACCACTACGAGGGTTCCTTCATCACAGCCAGGCTGCACCCTACGAGGGTTCCTTCATCACAGCCAGGCTGCACCGCTACGAGGGTTCCTTCATCACAGCCAGTCTAACTGCACTCCCAGAACACAGGACACAGAAAACGCCACAAGCCGCTCCTCCTCCCTCCTAATAGTAACACACCACGGACCATCCTCCTTCCCTCCCCACCCACAGGACCGTCCTCCTCCTCCCCATAGCCCACAGGACCGTTCCTCCTTCCCTCCCCATAGCCCACAGGACCGTCCTTCCCTCCCCACACCACAGGACCGTCCTCCTTCCTCCCCATAGCCCACGCCACAGGACCGTCCCCTTCCCTCCCCATAGCCCACAGAGCCGTCCTCATTCCCTCCCATCAGTACACCACCACGAGGACCGTCCTCATTCCCTTTCCCCATCTACACACCACAGGACCGTTCTCCTTCCCTCCCATATACACACCCACAGGACCTCCTCGATTCCCTCCCCCACAGTGACCGTTCTCCTTCCCTCCCCATAGTACACACCACAGACCATCCTCCTTTCCCTCCCCATGTTACCACACAGAGACTATCCTCATTCCCTCCTAATAGTACACACCACAGGACTGTCCTCATTCCCCTAATAGTACACACCACAGGGACCATCCTCCTTCCCTCCCCATAGTACCACACCACAGACTTCCCTCCCCATAGTACACACCCAGGACCATCCTCCTTCCCTCCCCACCCACAGGGACCGTCCTCCTTTCCCTCCCCATAGTACACACCACAGGACCTTCCTCCTTCCCTCCCCACACCACAGGACCGTCCTCCTTCCCTCCCCATAGTACACACCACAGGACCTTCCTCTTCCCTCCCCACACCACAGGACCATTCCTCCTTCCCTCCTCATAGTACACACCACAGGCCATCTCATTCCCTCCCCAATAGTCACACCACAGGACCGTCCTCATTCCCTCCTAATAGTACACACCACAGGACCATCCTATTCCATCCCCATAAGCCCACGCCACAGGACCACCCTCCTCCCATACACACGCCACAGGACCTTCCCTCCTCAATAGTACACACCACAGGACCGGATTCATTCCCTCCTCATAGTACACACCACAGGACCGTCCTCCTTCCCTCCTCATAGTACACACCACAGGACATTCCTCATTCCTCCTATAGTACACACCACAGGACCGATCATTCCCTCCTCATAGTACCCCACAGAACCATCCTCCTTCCCTCCCCATAGTACACACCACAGCACTATCCTCATTCCCTCCTAATAGTACACACCACAGGCGTATCTTCCCTCCTAATAGTACACCACCACAGTACCTTCCCTACTAATAGTACACACCACAGGACCATCCTCCTTCCCTCCCCATAGTACACACCACAGGGTCGTCTCATTCCCTCCCATAGTACACACCACAGGACCGTTCTCTTCCCTCCCCATAGTACACACCACAGGACCATCCTCATTCCCTCCCCATAGTACACACCACAGGACCGTCCTCATTCCTCCTAATAGTACACACCACAGGACCATCCCCCATAGCCACGCCACAGGACCACCCTCCTTCCCCATAGCACACGCCACAGGACCTTCCCTCCCCATAGCCCACGCCACAAGACCTTCCCTCCCCATAGCCCACGCCACAGGACCTTCCCTCCCCATAGCCCACGCCACAGGACAGTCCTCATTCCCTCCTAATAGTACACACCACAGGACCGTCCTCCTTCCCTCCCCATAGCCCACCGCCACAGGACCACCCTCATTCCCTCCTCATAGTACACACCACAGGACCGTATCATTCCCTCCTCATAGTACACACCACAGGGACCGTCCTCCTTCCCTCCTCATAGTACACACCACAGGACTATCCTCATTCCCTCCTAATAGTACACACCACAGGACCGTATCATTCCCTCCTCATAGTACACACCACAGAACCATCCTCCTTCCCTCCCCATAGTAACCACCACAGCACTATCCTCATTCCCTCCCTAATAGTACACACCACAGGGACCGTAATCATTCCCTCCTAATAGTACACACCACAGTACCTTCCCTACTAATAGTACAACCACAGGACCATCCTCCTTCCCTCCCCATAGTACACACCACAGGACCTTCCCTCCCCATAGTACACACCACAGGACCATCCTCATTCCCTCCTCATAGTATACACCACAGGACCGTCCTCCCTCCCCATAGTACACACCACAGGACCGTCCTCCTTCCCTCCTCATAGTACACACCACAGGACTATGGGGACCATGCACGCAGCACTGAAGTAGCTGTGCTCCTACAGACTGATCATTAAAAGGACAGAGAACCATCAGCCCTGTAACGATTTACTCTGACAGGATGTCATCTTTACTCCCTGAGCTAGCCGGCTGAGAGACACCACCTGACCGAGCACGGGATGCCAACAGCTGCCAGAGGGGTCCAGGACAGAGTGGTCTGCAGCAGTAGACAGACAGGGCCAGATGACTGGCTGTTGACTCAGTGACTGGGGATTCCACCCGGTCCTTTCAGTGGGCTCACTAGCAACCACCAGCCCTGCGTCTGGATAGAGAGGGGTAGGATGACCCCCCCATAGAGGACCCTGACAGAGTGACAATAGTTATCAGGTTAACAGAACACGTCTCTCTCTCTCAAAACTAGCCTCTCTCAAATGAAGGATTTGACAAAATAAACTTTCAAAGACAAACAAAATGTCTTCTGATTTTTTWAACTAGTAGCTCTGAAATCCTTGTGGTATTTGGTGGACAAACAGAGCTTCAGTTTCTCCCTGATCCTCTGATACTAATGGATTCTACAGTGTTTAAAGTGGATGCTGTTCCACACATTACTGCAGCTAATTGCAGTGATATGGACTTCAGATTGATAGTTCTGGTTCACCAAGCTGAAGAAATAAATGACACAGTCTCACAGAATGATTACAACTCTGGCAGCAGTGGACTGACGACTGGCCGCGTCACAGACATCTCTCTCACACACACACACACACATATATATATATTCTGATCAACAGTAGTGTTCTATATAGGGAATAGGGTGCCATTTGGGACTGGAAAAGCTGGACGTTTCAATCCCACATCAAACACACTGGGTCGTTAAAATGCAGTCAGAATTAGATATTCTGATTATACAGCACTTCTCCAGTGAGGACTGGACCGCCTGGAGGTGGAGCGCACTGAACTATACACACAACGGATCTGACCGAGGGTCGTTTGCTGTTGTTCAGTATATAAAGGCTCCAGTCAACACAACGGATCTGACCGAGGGTCGTTTACCTGTTGTTCAGTATATAAAGGCTCCAGTCAACACAACGGATCCGACCGAGGGTCGTTTACTGTTGTTCAGTATATTAAGGCACCATCAACACAACGGATCTCTGACCGAGGGTCGTTTACTGTTGTTCAGTATATAAAGGCTCCAGTCAACACAACGGATCTGACCGAGGGTCGTTTGCTGTTGCTCAGATATAAGCTCTCAGTCAACACAACGGATCTGACCGAGGGTCGTTTGCTGTTGTTCAGTATATAAAGGCTCCAGTCAACACAACGGATCTGACGCGGGTCGTTTGCTGTTGTTCTGTATATTAAGGCTCTCAGTCAACACAACGGATCTGACCGAGGGTCGTTTGCTGTTGTTCAGTATATAAAGGCTCCAATCAACACAATGGATCTAACCGAGGGTCGTTTGTTGTTGTTCAGTATATTAAGGCTCCAGTCAACACAACGGATCTGACCGAGGGTCATTTGCTGTTGTTTCAGTATATAAAGGCTCCAGTCAACACAACGGATCTGACCGAGGGTCGTTTGCGTAACTCTCAGTTTTACTTTTTGCCGCGTAATGTTTTGGAACAGGAGGATAAACGGAGCTCCATAGAAATCCCTGTGAGAACCTAGGGATTCTGTTCAATACAGCTTACTACGACCACCATGTCCATCCTCCCTCAGTGAGACGTACACGACCACCATTCCATCCACCCTCAGGAGACGGTTACTACGACCACCCTGTCCATCCTCCTCAGTGAGACGGTTACTACGACCACCATGTCCATCTTCCCTCAGTGAGACGGTTACTACGACCACATGTCCATCCTCCCTCAGTGAGACGGTTACTACGACCACCATGTCCATCCCCCTCAGTGAGACGGTTACTACGACCACCATGTCCATCCTCCCTCAGTGAGACGGTTACTACGACCACCATGTCCATCCGCCCTCAGTGAGACGGTTTACTACGACCACCATGTCCATCCTCCTCAGTGAGACGGTTACTACGACCACCATGTCCATCCTCCCTCAGTGAGACGGTTACTACGACCACCATGTCCATCCTCCCTCAGTGAGACGGTTTACTACGACCACCATGTCCATCCTCCCTCAGTGAGACGGTTACTACGACCACCATGTCCATCCTCCCTCAGTGAGACGGTTACTACGACCACCATGTCCATCCTCCCTCAGTGAGACGGTTATTACGACCACCATGTCCATCCTCCTCAGTGAGAGGTTACTACGACCACCATGTCCATCCTCCCTCAGTGAGACGGTTACTACGACCACCATGTCCATCCTTCCTCAGTGAGACGGTTACTACGACCACCATGTCCATCCTCCCTCAGTGAGGACGGTTACTACGACCACCATGTCCATCCTCCCTCAGTGAGACGGTTACTACGCCACCCATGTCCATCCACCCTCAGTGAGACGTTACTACGACCACCATGTCCATCCTCCCTCAGTGAGACGGTTACTACGACCACCATGTCCATCCACCCTCAGTGAGACGGTTACTGACGACCACCATGTCCATCCACCCTCAGTGAGACGGTTACTACGACCACCATGTCCATCCACCCTCAGTGAGACGGTTACTACGACCACCATGTCCATCCTCCCTCAGTGAGACGGTTACTACGACCACCATGTCCATCCTCCCTCAGTGAGACGGTTACTACGACCACCATGTTCCATCCCTCAGTGAGACGGTACTACGACACCATGTCCATCCTCCCTCAGTGAGACGGTTACTACGACCACCATGTCCATCCACCCTCAGTGAGACGGTTACTACGACCACCATGTCCTCCTCCCTCAGTGAGACGGTTACTACGACCACCATGTCCATCCACCCTCAGTGAGACGGTTACTACGACCACCATGTCCATCCTCCCTCAGTGAGACGGTTACTACGACCACCATGTCTCCATCCTCCCTCAGTGAGACGGTTACTACGACCACCATGTCCATCCTCCCTCAGTGAGACGGTTACTACGACCACCATGTCCATCCTCCTCAGTGAGACGGTTACTATGACACCCATGTCCATCCTCC
>NW_019943610.1:0-9087 GCF_002910315.2 Salvelinus sp. IW2-2015
GTGACTTGCAGCCAGAGGGGGATGAGCTGCTGTTAGAGCCCTTTTTAGCCCCCCTCCCTGTGTAGCCGGTTGTGACCAGTAGAGACTGTGTTAAGACGTTGAGAAAAAGCTTCTCCCCGGTAGGGTAGACCCCCAGACTGGGTTGAAGAAGGCCAAGGTGCGGGGTCACAGGGGAGGAAGCCGTCACAAGGGAGCACCAGCAGATTGTCGTTTTCAGGCTGAGGCGGTCTTGGTCTCACGGCACCCAGAACTCACAGTGAGATTCAGGAAGTCCAGCTCCCAGTCAGACTTCACTACAAAGTATTATGTTTATCTCTATCTTTCAAACAGAACCCAAATACAAAGAATCTTTGAGCTTTCTGTCTGTTATTCCCGAACCTTCCGTTCTTTTATTCCCGAACCTCCGTCTTTATTCCCGAACCTCCCGTCGTTATTCCCGAACCTCCGTCTTTATTCCGAAACCTCCGTCTTTATTCACCGAACCTCCGTCTTTATTCCCGACCTCCGTCTTTATTCCCGAACCTCCGTCTTTATTCCCGAACCTCCGTCTTTATTCCCCGAACCTTCCGTCTTTATTCCCGAACCTCCGTCTTTATTTCCCGAACCTCCGTCTTTTATTCCTGAACCTCCGTCTTTATTCCGTGAACCCTGTTCTGGCCGAGACAGGACTGATCAGGCTCTTCAGAAGCTGCAGTTCTCCTGTGGACATCTCAGAAATGTGCAGGTTTTTAGATGAACTATCTTCAAAGTAATACTCGGGACATCGGGTTTGATTGAAAGCTTCTTTTAGTAATATACTTGATCACGTTACATTTACTAACTTTAGATTCTACAGAACAATGAATAATAATGATTGCTAGCGGAAAGGAGTCAAATAATCACCTGTTCAATTGCACTTAACTAGCGCGTTCTCTCTCTACTTCCTGTCGCAAGGCATTCTGGAACTTGCAGTCAAAAGCCTAATTCAATACTAACCAGTACAAAATATTGTATGGTATTCTCTCCAATCTCCACACACAAATTCTTAATACAATTACAAAATATCTTTAGATAGAGCTCGATAAATTAACTTAAACATAACTCTGTAACCCATTAAAGTTACAAACACAGGTATCTGTCAAGTCTGTGATGTAGACTACCAGAGCCTCAGTAGCCAAATTTCATAGTCGCGGTTATGGTATCTGATGCTGGTGAGAGACAGGTTGGGGTCCTCCTCAGGTATCGGATCTAGCCAACAGGCAGGGCGGTTAACTCCGGAGAGAAGATACTGTAATCTTGATCGGATGTCATTGCTGTCAATGAATGAACACAAACCGAAGACAGATTCCTGCTAGTTTATTATTTTACTACACTGAACAAAAATATTAAACTCAACACGCAACAATTTCAAAGATTTACAGTTAATATTAAGGACATTGTCAATTTAAATAAATAAATTAGGCCCTAATCTATGGATACACAAGACTGGAATACAGATATGCATCTGTTGGCCACAGATACCTTTTTTTTAAGTTAGGGGCCTGGATCAGAGAACCAGGGTCAGTATCTGGTGTGACCACCATTTGCCTCATGCAGCGTGACACATTTCCTTTGCAGAGTAGATCAGGCTGTTGATTGGTGGCCTGTGGAATGTTGTCCCACTTCTCTTCAACGGCAGTGCGAAGTTGCTGGATATTGGCGGGAAATGGAACACGCTGTCGTACACGTCAATCCAGAGCATCTCAAACRTGCTCAATGGGTGACATGTCTGGTGAGTATGCAGACCATGGAAGAACTGGGACATTTTCAGTTTCCAAGAATTGTGTACAGATCCTTGTGACATGGCGCTGTGCATTATCATGCTGAAACATGATGGCGACGGATTAATGTATTTATATTTATTAAGGATCCCCATTAGCTGCTGCCTGGGGTCCAGCAACATTAAGACAGTTATATATGGCACGGCAACGGGCCTCAGGATCACATCACGGTCTCTCTGTGGGTGACATGTCTGGTGAGTATGCAGGCTGGTGAGTATGCAAATTACCATGGATAAAATGCAATTGTGTTCGTTGTCTGCAGCTTATGCATGCTGATAGTATGACCCCACCGCCACCATGGGGCGCTCTGTTCACAACGTTGACATCAGCAAACCGCACACCCACACGACGCCATCTGCCTTCTGCCCGGTACAGTTGAAACAGGGATTAATCTGTGAAGAGGACACTTCTYCAGCGTGTCAGTGGACATCGAAGGTGAGCATTTACCCACTGAAGTCGGTTACGACGCCGAACTGCAGTCAGGTCAAGACTCTGGTGAGAACGACGAGTTTCTGACAGTCGGTTTCTGACAGTTTGTGCAGAAAATCTTTGGTTGTGCAAAGCCACTGTTTCATCAGCTGTCCGGCTGGCTGGTCTCAGACAAACCCGCATGTGACGAAGCCGGATGTGGAGGTCCTGGGCTGGCGTGATTACACGTGGTCTGCGGTTGTGAGGCCGGTTGGACATACAGTACTGCCAAATTCTCTGAAACAAYATTGGAGGTGGTTTATGGTAGAGAAATTAACATTAAATTATCTGGAAACAGCTCTGTTGGACATTCCTGCACTCAGCATGCCAATTGCACGCTCCCTCAAAACTTGAGACATCTGTGGCATTGTGTTGTGTGACAAAACTGCACATTTTAGAGTGGACTTTTATTGTCCCCAGCACAAGGTGCACCTGTGTAAAGATTATGCTGTTTAATCAGCTTCTTGATACGCCACACCTGTCATGTGTATGGATTATCTTGGCAAAGGAAATATGCTCACTAACAGGGATGTAAACAAATTTGTGCACATGGAACATTTCTACAACATCTCTTATTTCATCTCATGAAACATGGGAGCAGCACTTTACATGTTTGTTTCAGTGTCGCTTGGTAGAATCTTGTCAGGTTCTTGTCATAGTTTTATCAAGTCTATCTGGCTAGCCAAATAGGATCTTTGGACAGAGTTAGCTAGCTAGCGGATAAACAACCCATCAAATGTTCATGCCTGCCGACAGCAAAACGAAAAAGCCCAGTGAAACTTCAGCTGTTATCGTATTCTTGGCGGTTTGTCCAGTCGGAAGACGGCAAACAAATGCATCTAAACGATAGTAGACGTCCAATAAATGTACTAGTAAGCTAGCTAGCTGCAAACAGTTGGTTCCGTAGCAAACAGGAAGAGACTATAAGGACACAGTTGACGCTTAAACAGACTCGCAAAAACCCTAAAACTGACCCTGACCTAATGAAATATCGCCCCCAGCAGCAAATGTGTTGGCCAACCGGAAATATTATGATGTCAGAGTGGCTATAAGACCCTCTGTAGCTTTTACCCGGTGGTGATGTTCTGTTATCTCCACCCRGCACAGCCAGAAGAGGACTGGCCACCCCTCATAGCCTGGTTCCTCTCTAGGTTTCTTCCTAGGTTCTGGCCTTTCTAGGGAGTTTTTCCTAGCCACCGTGCTTCTACACCTGCATTGCTTGCTGTTTTGGGGTTTTAGGCTGGGTTTCTGTACAGCACTTTGAGATATCAGCTGATGTAAGAAGGGCTTTATGAATACATTTGATTGATTGATAGCATAGAGCAATGACAATACATTTGATTGATTGATAGCGTAGAGCAATGACAATACATTTGATTGATTGATAGCGTAGAGCAATGACAATACATTTGTGACAACAATCTGAATACTATTGTTTGTCTCCACAATGACACAAATCTCCATAATATACCCCACATTTTCTAACATGGTGAGAAACTTGGAATACTGGTCTTAGGAGACTATCGCTCCCACAAATATTTGGATTGTCATTGGCTACTGAAAAATCTGAGAACAATTCTCTGCGGGTCTAGAGAGGTTCCTCTGTTCGGTGTGGCTCGGTCTCTCTAATCAATATAGGCTGTGATGTCCCCCCCCTCAGCAGGATGAACAATGCAGGGCGAGGGGCTCCCTGATGTCTCTTCGCTAGGCTGAACCCAGCAACGGTCAGGCCTTTTGACGTGGCTGCTCAGAAAAATGGTCGTTTGGGCTGCCCTAGCTCGTATGAAGGTCTGTGAGGAGGAGGGGGGGGGGGGGGGGGCTATGATGATGATGATGTTATTTAGTGTGATCCACAGTTTCAGGCTAATGAAGCAATTAGACGGCATTTTCGATCACAACCAACATGGTTCGATTTTGTTTACAACAGAATAACTATCAACCCTTATCACGCTTTGCTTTTCCACTTGTTTCTAGTAAGACTTAAATCGTTCAAAGGTGAATGGAGCGCAGACAGTCCAGACTGACCCAACATCGTCTTCCACGTAGTGGGTCAGGTTTATTGAAGCCACAAGGGCTCTTTCTTCTATATTCTTAGGGGGACACAATTAATCCTCAATACACACAAAAAAAAAACACTTCGCAAATCACATTTTCAAGAGCATATTAATCAATATTCAATAAAAAAAAAAATTAGAGACAGCTATTGAGTAAGATGATAACCCCAGAGAGAGAGAGAGAGAGAGAGAGAGACAGAGAGAGAGACAGAGAGAGAGAAAGAGAGACAGAGAGAGAGAGAGAGACAGAGAGAGAGAGAGAGAGAGATGTGGTGAGCAAATATTGAATGTGAAGTGATGTAATGATCGTTGCTAAGTGGAGTGTTTAGAATGCTTAGAATTCTAATGATAGAATGTTTAGAATGCTTAGAATTCTAAKGATAGAATGTTTAGAATGCATTAGTCAGAGCTATAGAGTTCCCTTCAGGGACCTCGCTAACAGTGGCTCTGAATACGATACTCTTATGTGTAGGGTCCTATTCACTAGGCCCCAAACGGAAGAAAAACTGACTAAAAAAGGAAGGGGACTAAATGATTTTGTCAAATTAGAGACACACATTTTTGTTTTTATTTCCATTGCGAATAGTTTTGGAACGGACGGCGTGCACTAATGAATATGTTACCCAGGTGGCAATGCAGGCAGGCCTCACAAACTAGGGTGGTTTAGAAAAACTAAAACACCACTATWAAACTGCAACCACTACTGTCTCCTCTCGTAGTATCTCTTTCACCACTACTTGGCGAGCGGGTTGGGTTTCAGGTAGAAATTGTTTAGGGTGTGTTGCGAGAGCGAAGCTATTTAAAGACAAGACGGTGACATGATCTGAAAATGTATAATTAGTTGAATGGAGGAAGTCGACTGGCTATTGAGGACTGCGTAAGACTATGCAATCAATGGAGTTAGAATTGAGTATGAATAACTATACAGAAAGTTACTTTGCTGCGTCGCAGTGGCAAACCCTGACTACATGACAATACATTTATAATATTGCAATATAATAATATATTAATAATATTGTTTCAAATAGTCCCTTTCACACAATGTAAAGAGAAGGTCAACTCTGAATGTGAGAGTCAGACATGTGTAACACTACAGTTGAATAGATTTGAAGAACCAAATTGTAAAACTACATATTCTACAATGRCTGTCCTAACAACTATTTACCAATTAAAAAAGTAAATTATTCACGTAAAACGGTGCAAATTCATAATTACTGAGCTTCCACTGGGCAAGTGAAAGCTCAGCGGATCATTTTTGTCGTCATTGTTCACTGCCTTTCAAAGAGTGTTGCATTATGGGGTTAAATATTGTCAGACTTGGTCAATAGAGATATATTGTATCTGTGCCATTATAGCTTKATGTGACAGCTTKGGATATCACCATTGAGGCACTTCCCCATTTAGTAAGTAGTACATTTTCTTCACGATTGTGTCAAATCGTGTGATCTAAAGGTCATGAAGTTTGGACTGAAGTCAACTGCAAGTTTCGAGTTGTCACGGCCRTTTAAAGGAGTGGACCAAGGSGCAGCGTTTTGAGCGTACATACTTGTTWAATATAAGAATTCGCCRCCAAAACAATAAACGAACACGTGACGCCAACCTAGTGCTCAAAGGMAACTAAACATGGACAACTACCCACAAAACCAACCTGGCAAAATGGCAACCTAAATAGGCTCCCCAATCAGAGACAACGATAAACAGCTGTCTCTGATTGGGAACCCATCCAGGCCACCATAGACCTACATTTACCTAGACAATACCAAATCCCCATAGATAAACAAAAAACCACTAGACAAGGGAAAACCCCTAGACAAAACAAAAACCACCTAGACAAGACAAAAACCCTAGAACAGAACAAACCCTAGACAAGACAAAAACGCCTAGACAAGACAAAAACCCTAGACAATACAAAAACTAAACAAACACCCTTGTCACACCCTGACCTAACAAATAATAAAAGAAAGCAAATATAACTAAAGTCAGGGCGTGACACTAGTGATGGGGAAATTAAGCTTCCTGTGAAACATTGAGCATTTCTAGCCAATTGTGTCGAAAATAGATTCACTTATGGAGAATATTGATCAACACGGTGTACATTAGTGCCACCTGCTGGTTACATTTTTATTTTATTTTTTATTTTTTAGAACAGCCAAATTGTTATAGCGCGTGCCCAGAGTAGCTTTTTGGTCATCTACCGAAACCAATAACAAACCAATCAGGTGGCTGTTCCACAAAAACCGTCTGACGTSATTGATCACTTGCTTCTGATTAAGTAATACAAGCGTCGGGCATACTACTTTCGAAAGTAAACCGCTTTACCGATGTATGTAACCACGGTTATGTGATCTATCGGATCACCCCAATACGGTACCCTTCCGTGCGGCAGGATACAGTCCGAGTAAGGATTTCAGATTAGTCCCGTRTACTGCTGTKGATGACCCCCGTTAAAAATAGCCCCCGTCRCACCACTTACACCTCGTGTCCTATTTTTTTTGAGACGCAGTAGATCACCGACACAAAGAGGATTGGAGTGATCCGATACCTCACGTAACCGTGGTTACATACTGTATCCTTCATTATGTAGTACTATACTGAATCACTAATATGGTATCACAATTACCAGATCAATCATTGAACTAACCACGGCCAGACAAAAAGCAAAGTCCTGTAGGACTGAGATCAAGGCAGTCATGGTTGCTATAGTAACACCCAGCACGGCCGTCCCGACCTCATTGGCGGCGGCRACATTGACTTGATAGTACCTAAAAAATAAAAGTTGCTAGACGATGCCCAACTGGCCAAGGTGCAAACCTCATTGAGGGGGAGCTTCTCAGAGCAGGGCCCGTAGAGTGCACCAGTACATCAGAGGTCAAAGGTCGGCCTGCCCGCTGATATGCTGTAGTAATAGTTCCCACAATCCAATGTGAGAGTCTGYTTTGATAAGCTGTTGCCCAGAACTCACTCTCACCGTAGCAGATGAACATCTGACCAGACTGTCGTATTGTCTGTGTCTGTGTAACATAATGTCCAAGGCCCAGCACAATTTGGGGGGAAACCAAGCTCACCTGCAGCCATGGGAGGGGCCTGTAGCCATGGGAGGGGCCTGCAGCCCTGGGAGGGGCCTGCAGCCATGGGAGGGGCCTGCAGCCATGGGAGGGGCCTGCAGCCCTGGGAGGGGCCTGCAGCCCTGGGAGGGGCCTGCAGCCCTGGGAGGGGCCTGCAGCCATGGGAGGGGCCTGCAGCCCTGGGAGGGGCCTGCAGCCATGGGAGGGGCCTGCAGCCATGGGAGGGGCCTGCAGCCATGGGAGGGGCCTGCAGCCATGGGAGGGGCGTATTCCGGACAAATGTAAGTGTCGGTTCACATGTACAGAGACGGAAACTGGTACAAAATACCAAGAAGGTAGATTACTTCTGATAGAGAGGCTAGCTAGCTGCTCCAAGCTATTGAATAGCCACAGGTATACTTCTGATAGATCTTCTGATCGAGAGGCTAGCTGCTCCAAGCTATTGAATAGCCACAGGTATACTTCTGAAAGAGTCTTCTGATCGAGAGGCTAGCTGCTCCAAGCTATTGAATAGCTGTGGGTATATTTCTGCGAGTATACACTCTAACATAGAGCTCTTACCAAGCGAATCCTTCCTCTCAGGAACACACTGAAAGAAAGAGGGGAAGTAGTACGATGACCCTGTATAGAGTATGGTTAGGGTGGTGAGTTACCCCTGTATAGAGTGGGTTTAGGGTGGTGAGTTACCCCTGTATAGAGTGGGGTTAGGGTGGTGAGTTACCCCTGTATAGAGTGGGGTTAGGGTGGTGAGTTTCCCCTGTATAGAGTGGGGTTAGGTTGGTGAGTACCCCTGTATAGAGTGGGGTTAGGGTGGTGAGTTACCACTGTATAGAGTGGGGTTGGGGTGGTGAGTTACCACTGTATAGTGGTGGGTTAGGGTGGTGAGTTTCCCCTGTAATAGAGTGGGGTTAGGGTGGTGAGTTACCCCTGTATAGAGTGGGTTAGGGTGGTGAGTTTCCCCTGTATAGTGTGGGGTTAGGGTGGTGAGTTACCCTGTATAGGAGTGGGGTTAGGGTGGTGAGTTTACCCTGTATAGAGTGGGGTTAGGGTGGTGAGTTACCCCTGTATAGAGTGGGGTTAGGGTGTGAGTTTCCCCTGTATAGAGTGGGGTTAGGGTGGTGAGTTACCCCTGTATAGAGTGGGGTTGAGGGTGGTGAGTTACCCCTGTATAGAGTATGGTTAGGGTGGTGAGTTCCCTGTATAGAGTGGGAGTTAGGGTGGTGAGTTTACCCCTGTACAGAGTGGGGTTAGGGTGGTGAGTTACCCCTGTATAGAGTGGGTTAGGGGTGGTGAGCTTCCCCTGTATAGAGTGGGGTTAGGGTGGTGAGTTACCCCTGTATAGAGTGGGGGTTAGGGTGGTGAGTTTCCCCTGTATAGAGTGGGGTTAGTGGTGGTAGTTACCCCTGTATAGAGTGGGGTTAGGGTGGTGAGTTACCCCTGTATAGAGTGGGGTTAGGGTGGTGAGTTACCCCTGTATAGAGTGGGGTTAGGGTGGTGAGTTCCCCCTGTATGAAGTGGGGTTAGGGTGGTGAGTTACCCCTGTATAGAGTGGGGGTTAGGGTGGTGAGTTACCCTGTATAGAGTGGGTTAGGGGTGGAGAGTTTCCCTGTATAGAGTGGGGTTAGGGTGGTGAGTTTCCCCTGTATAGAGTGGGGTTAGGGTGGTTGAGTTACCCTGTATAGAGTGGGGTTAGGGTGGTGA
>NW_019943610.1:9635-17415 GCF_002910315.2 Salvelinus sp. IW2-2015
CCCCTGTATAGAGTGGGGTTAGGGTGGTGAGTTTCCCCTGTATAGAGCGGGGTTAGGGTGGTGAGTTACCCTTTACACTGTAAAGAGCTTTGGGTGTCTAGAAAAGTGCCATGTAAGTCCAATCAATTACTATTATTAAATGTTTTGCCATCTTACATAGCTTGAAGACCATGCCTTTGTAGAGGCAGAAACTGGTACAAAATACCAAGAAGGTAGATTACAAGGATATGCACAGTTCAGTGGAGGCTGGTGAGAGAAGCTACAGGAGGACAGGCTCAATGTATTGGCTTGAATGGAATCAATGGATACTGTTCTATTGATGCGATTCCAGCCACTACAATTCTGCCATCCTCCTACAGCTCCTCCCACCAGCCTCATCTGGTTAAGTGAAATAAATAATTATAGCAAGTGCCTAGGTGCCAAATAAAGTAACATGGTTGAAGTTATCTCTAAAATCAGCCTAAAATCTGCTAATTTCAAAAAGATTAATTTCTGTGAAACTAAATTTTACTTGTGTATTACTTGTGGATTTTGAAAAAAATCGAATAAATCTCAAATACTCCAAAATCAAGATGTGTCCATTTGTTTGTCTACATGCCATTTTAAAAACAAGGCCGATATTGCAGCAGTTTGAAAAAGACATCCGATTATCACTTTGGATTTCGATCGGTTGTTTTTATTATAGCTAATAAATAAGCAAATCATCGATGGATCACAAAATGTCTTTCCCGTCTGTCAGCCCCTGCAAGCCGGTCGGCGTYCGCGTCATCACATTCTCTCATCTGATTGGTGGAGTAAGCTGGCCCTCTGACTTTGTGGCTGTGGTAACTAGTGACGACCGAAATACGTCTTTAGGGCCTTGATGAGGAAAGCCAATGATAATACTCGCTGGAACATTCGAATTAAATACTGTTTTATTACATTGTCCATATTTTAGGAAGGATGGTATTTTCTATGTAATTGTTATATCACAGCCATGGTTATAAGGGCTCCAGCTTTTGTCAAGTTAACGTCAAAAGTAGATTTTGTTTGCCTTTTTCAGCTAGCCCTAACCCTTTTCCTAACCTTAAACCTAATTATCCTTACCTACTGCGCAAATTCTCCTAAACCTGACAAAAGCTGTATACCATCTAGTCAAACCCCCCCTAGTTACCGCCTTAGGGAGGGAGGGAGGGAGGTTGGGGGGGTAACCGAGAAGTGACGGGAGTGTTCCGAAAAGGCGGGGCGTTGCTCTGAGAACGGTTGCCAAGCGCCGGGTCAGTGTGTGGGAAGTGCTGAAATTTCTGAACGTCACTGCCACCGCCGCCTTTGGCCACGGAGATTACAACTACTGCGGTCACTCGCAKTTTGGGATAGTTGAAGATCGAAGAGGAAACCTTGTCAAAAAACCAAGGACTCAAAACATATATCTACCCASTAGTCCGGATACAATAGCGGAAATAAAAGTTTCGCTCCGGTTTAGTGGTTAGTTCAAACGGCTTTAGAGCTTCACTTTTAGATCGCCAAGTCAGGTGTATTTATTAAACACGTTGTAAACATATTCTTTGGCTTTTTGACTGAGTTGAACAGCGATTGATGTGATTCCCAATCATACAGCTACATGGTTATGGAGAAGAAGAGGATGGATTGCCCCTCTCTGCCACCGGGCTGGAAAAAAGAAGAAGTGATCCGGAAGTCAGGGCTCAGTGCTGGCAAGAGTGATGTCTATTACTACAGGTAATGATCGATCGTGATGTTAGACAACACTAATGTTAGTTACCTTGCTTGATAAGTTCACAAGTTATGATAACTGTTCGATTTTAGCTATCGCAACTCGTTTCCAAATGAAACAAAAAAATGTAGGCGAAAACTTACAAGTTAGCGATACCTTGAGCTTGGTCACCCACTTACGGTGCCACAATGTTGCTAATGCCAGCAGTGTAAACATTATATCAATAACCCCCACATGTAACGTTGTATCAATAACTCTCACATGTAACGTTGTATCAATAACTCTCACATGTAACATTGTATCACATTTTTGTTTAGACAGCACACGTTCATATCTAACTCAGTGTAGACTATAGAGGGGAGTTTTTAATTCATGAAAACTCAACAGTTATAAGTCTCATCATTATTTGGGTCACTTGGATTCTTGACCATGTCTTATCATGTGACTGATTGGAAATGCGTGATCTTGTTTGCAATCTAGGCTGAACTATTGGAACTCAGCCCTCTGTTTAAAGTGCAATATCTGTGAGTAATTCCTTRGCAATGTAGCCTTCCAGCATTGGTCCTTCTACAAAATGGTCTGTAAAAGCCATGGTATTTTGGAACCACTRGCGTCTGTCTATCCATTCAACTCTTCAAAGATCAATGACAGTGTTGTAGGTCTTCACCTTCCACACTAACTCATCCGTTGTTGCTATTAAAACTATCACCTAGTCAGACCATTACTGTGTTCCGGCTGTCTGATAGGTACTGTCTGGTCTATTAGAGATTTTAACCAACTTTAACTTGTCCGTACTTCCGCAATTTCCGACTTGGGAGACAACCAGTGTTTTCTAAATGTCCAGTTGCAGGGGGTTKGTTTGAATCTAGAAAATGCGCCGTTATTAAAATTTGAAATACATGTTTTGCTCCATGAATACAACAATGTGTACACCGCTGTCWTGTCTATTTGAAATATTTTCTCATTGATTGAGAATGGTGGGTGTCCACGCCAAAATGCCGCATGTCATGATGCCACTCAACCTTTCTCGAACAACGAGAGAAGATTTGAAATAGACAAAGATGACGGCGTACACATTGTTGAATTACTTCATGGAGCAAAACAATTGTATTGTATTTCATAACGTAGAGTTTTCTAGATTCAGACAAACCCCCTGCAACTAGACACTTAGAAAACATTGGTTCTCTTCCAAGTCGGGAATTGAGGAACTGTGGACAAGTTAAGGTTAGATAGGTACTGTTTGGTGTATCACAGAGTTTATCTAATCATTTGTATTTGTATGTATTATGGATACCCATTAGCTGCTGCCAAGGCAGCTACTCTTCCTGGGGTCCAGCTAAATTAATGCACTTGTGAATGTATTGTAATGTTTAAAAAAAAATTACATCAGATTTCACAACACATGTTGTCATGGCTCTATGTTGTCATGGCTCTATGTAGTACTGTGCGCCTCCCATAGTCTCTTCTGGACTGTTCTGAGACCTCTTGTGGCATGTATTGTGGGGTATGCATGGGTGTCTGAGCTGTGTGCCAGTAGTTTAGACAGACAGCTCGGTGCATTCAACATGTCAATACTTCTCACAAATACAAGTAGTGATGAAGTCAATCTCTCCTTCACTTTGARCCAGGAGAGATTGACATGCATATTATTAATTTTAGCTCTCTGTGTACATCCAAGGGCCAGCTGTGCTGCCCTGTTCTGAGCCAATTGCAGTTTTCCTAAGTCCCTCTTTGTGGCACCTGACCACACGACTGAACAGTAGTCCAGGTGCGACAAAACTAGGGCCTGTAGGACCTGCCTTGTTGATAGTGTTGTTAAGAAGGCAGAGCAGGGCTTTATTATGGACAGACTTCTCCCCATCTTAGCTACTGTTGTATCAATATATTTTGACCACGACAGTTTACAATTTAGGGTTACTCCAAGCAGTTTAGTCACCTCAACTTGCTCAATTACCACTTTATTTCTTACAATATTTAGTTAAGGTTCAGGGTTTAGTGAATGATTTGTCCCAAATACAATGCATTTTTTTAAAATTTTTTAAAATATATTTAGGACTAATTTATTCCTTGCCACCCATTCTGAAACCAATTGCAGCTCTGTGTTAACTGTTGCAGTCATTTCAGTCGCTGTAGTAGCAGACGTGTATAGTGTTGCGTCATCCGCATACATAGACACACTTTATTCAAAGCCAGTGGCTTGTCATTAGTAAAGATTGAAAACAGTAAGGGGCATTGGGATCTGCCCTGRGGAATTCCTGATTCTTCCTGGATTATGTTGGAGAKGCTTCCATTAAAGAACACAAACACCCTCTGTGTTCTGTTAGACAGGTAACGATTTATCCACATTATAGCAGGGGGTGTAAAGCTGTAACACCCTCTGTGTTCTGTTAGACAGGTAACTCTTTATCCACATTATAGCAGGGGGTGTAAAGCTGTAACACATTATAGCAGGGGGTGTAAAGCTGTAACGGATATGTTTTTCCAGCAGCAGACTGTGATTGATAATGTCAAAAGCCACGCTGAAGTCCTCCAAAACAGCCCCCACAATGTTTATATCATCAATTTCTCTCAGCCAATCTGTCATTTGTGTAAGTGCTGTGCTTGTTGAATGTCCTTCCCTATAAGTGTGATGAAAGTCTGTTCTTATTTTTTTAACTGCAAAATAGCATTGTATCTGGTCAAACACAATTTTTTCCAAAAGTACAAAGGGTTCGTTACAGGCTGATTGGTCAGCTATTTGAGCCAGTAAAGGGGGCTTTATTATCCTTAGGTAGGGGAATGACTTTTGCTTCCCTCCAGGCCTGAGGGCACACACTTTCTAGTAGGCTTAAATTGAAGACGTGGCTAATATGAGTGGCAATATCGTCCACTATTATCCTCAGTACTTGTCCATCCAAGTTGTCAGACCCTGGTGGCTTGTCATTGTTGATAGATAACAATCATTTTTTCACCTCTTCCACACTTACTTTACGGAATTCAAAATCACAATGATTGTCCTTCATAATTTGGTCAGATATACTTGGATGTGTAGTGTCAGCGTTTTGTTGCTGGCATGTCATCCCTAAGTTTGCTCATCTTGCCAATTGAAAAAAGCATTAAAGTAGTTGGCAATATCAATGGTTTTTGTGATGAATGAGCCATCTGATTCAATGAATGATAGAGACGATTTTGCCTTTTTTCCCCAGGGTGCTCCAAAGCTTTTTACTATCATTCTTTATGTCATTAATCATTGTTTCATCGTGTTGCTTCTTCTTCTTTTTATTCAGTTTAGGCACATGATTTCGCAATTTGCAGTACRTTTCCCAATCGGTTGGGCTGCCAGACTTATTTTCCATTCCTTTTGCCTCATCCCTCTCAACCATACAGTTTTTAAATTCCTCATCAATCCACGGGGATTTAACCATTTTTTCCCAGTCATTTTCTTAGTGGGTACGTGATTATTAGTAACTGGGATAAGCAATTTCATAAATGTGTCAAGTGCATCGTCTGGTTCCTTGTCATTACACACCACAAGCCAACAAATATTCCATACATCAACAACATAGGAATCACTACAAAGCTTCTTGTATGACCTCTTRTACACTATATTAGGCCCAGTCTTTGGAACTTTGGTTTTCCTAGAWATGGCTGCTATATTAGGATCACTACATCTTATGGATTTGGATACTGCTTTCAAACACATTTCTGGAGCATTAGTAAAAATGTGATCAATATATATTGCTGATTTCATTCCTGTGCTGTTTGTAACTATCCTGGTAGGTTGATTGATAACCTGAACCAGGTTGCAGGCACTAGTTACAGTTTKAAGCTTTCTCTTGAGTGGGCAGCTTGATGAAAGCCAGTCAATATTTAAATTCACCTAGAAAATATACMTCTCTGTTGATATCACATATATGATCAAGGATTTCACACATGTTATCCAGATACTGACTGTTACCACTTGTTGGTCTATAGCAGCTTCCCACCAGAATTGGCTTTAGGTGAGGCAGATGAACCTGTAGCCATATTACTTCAACAGTATTTAACATGAGATCCTCTATAAGCTTTAYAGGAATGTGGTTCTGAATATTAACAGGCACACCTCCACGTTTGGATAATWATGCCTATCAGACAGCTGGAACAGAGTAATAGTCTAACTAGGTGATTAGTTTTAATAGAAACAATAGATGAGTTACTGTAGAAGGTGAAGGTCTACAACACTGTCATTGAGCTTTGAAGAGTTGTATCTATAAGCAGCAGTGGTTCYAAAATACCAATGGGGGTTTTATGGACCATTTTTTAGAAGGACCAATGMTGGAAGGCTACATTGCCAAGGAATTAMTCACAGATACTGTACTTTAGACAGAGGGCTGAGTTCCAAGTCGGGAACTGAGAATGTGTAGCCAAGGTTGGTCGGTAATTCTCTGTTGCTACACCAAACAGTAGCAAACCTGTAACAGCTAACGGACCATCGCATGGGGCGGCAGGTAGCCTAGTGGTTAGAGCGTTGGACTAGTAACCGAAAGGTTGCAAGATCGAATCCCTTAATGACTAAATGGGAATTCAAGGGAGGGGAATGAATATTAATCCTGATAATTGACTAATTGGGGATTCAAAGGGAGGAGCATGAATATTAATCCTGATAATTGACTAAATGGGATTCAAGGGAGGGGAATGAATATTAATCTGATAATTGACTAATTGGGATTCAAGGGAGGAAGAATGATATTAATCTGAAATAATTGACTAAATTGGGATTCAAGGGAGGAGAATGGAATATTAATCTGATAATTGACCTAAATGATCAAAGGAGGAGAATTGGAATATTAAATCTGAATAATTGGACTAATGGATTCAAGGAGGGAATGAATATTAATCTGATAATTGACTAATGGATTCAAGGGAGGGATGAATATTAATCTGATAACTTGGACTAATGGGATTCAAGGGGAGGGGAATGAATATTAAATCTGATAATTTGACTTAATGGGATTCAAGGGAGGGGATGAATATTAATCTGATAATTGACTAATGGGATTCCAAGGGAGCAGGGAATGAAATTAATCTGATAATTGACTAAGGATCAAGGGAGGGAATAATATTAATCTGATAATTGACTAATTGGGATTCAAGGGCAGGAGATGAATATTAATCTGATAATTGACTAATTGTGGATTCAAGGAGAGGGATGAATATTAATCTGATAATTGACTAATGGAATTCAAGGGAGGAATGAATAGTTAATCTGATATTGACTAATGGGATTCAAGGGAGGGGAATTGAATATTAATCTGTAAATTGACTAATGGGATTTCAAGGGAGGGGAATAATATTAATTGATAATTGATATGGGATTCAAAGGAGGAGAAATGAATATTAATCTGATAATTGACTAATGGGATTCAAGGGAGGGGAAGTGAATATTAATCTGATATTGACTAATTGGGATTCAAAGGAGGAGATGAATATTAATCTGATAATTGACTTAATGGGATTTCAAGGGAGGGATGAATATTAATCTGAATAATTGACTAATTGGATTCAAAGGAGGAGAATGAATATTAATCTGATAATTGACTAATTGGGATTCAAGGGACGGAGAATGAATATTAATCTGGATAATGTACTAATTGGGGATTCAAGGGAGGAGAATGAATATTAATCTGATACATTGACAATAATTGGGATTCAAGGGAGAGAATGAATATTAATCTGATAATTGACTAATTGGGATTCCAAAGGAGGAGATGAATATTAATCTGATAATTGACTAGATCAAGGAGAGAAATGATATTAATCTGATAATTGACTTTATGGATTCAGGGAGAATGAATATTAATCTGATAATTGACTAATGGGATTCAAGGGAGGTGAATGAAATATTTAATCTGATAAATGACTAAATGGGATTCAAGGAGGAGAATGAATATTATCTGTAATTGACTAATGGATTCAAGGGAGGAGATAATATTAATCTGAATATTAATCTGATCAAATTATAATTATTGATTCAAGAGGAGAATGAATATTAATCTATACTGACTAATGGATCAAGGAGGAATGAATATTAATCTGAATATTAATCTGATA
>NW_019943610.1:17440-24377 GCF_002910315.2 Salvelinus sp. IW2-2015
ATGAATATTAATCTAAGACTAATGGAGTCAAGAGGGAATGAATATTAATCTGATAATTGACTAATGGGATTCAAAGGAGGAGCATGAATATTAATCTGATAATTGACTAAATGGGATTCAAGGAGGGAATGATATTAATCTTGATAATTGACTAATTGGGATTCAAGGGAGGAAGATGAATATTAATCTGTTATATAATTGACTAATGTGGGATTCAAGGAGAGGGAATTGGAATATTAATCTGATAATTGACCAATTGGGATCAAGGGAGGAGAATGGAATATTAATCTGAATAATTGGACTAATTGGATTCAAGGGAGGGAATGGAATAATTAATCTGATAATTGATAATGGATTCAAGGGAGGGAGATGAATATTAATCTATAATTGACTAAATTGGGATTCAAGGGGAGGAATTGAATATTAAATCTGATAATTGACTAATGGGTTCCAAAGGGAGGGGATGAATATTAAATCTGATAATTGACTAATGGGAATTCAAGGGAGGGGAATGAAATAATCTGATAAATTGACTAACTGGGATCAAGGGAGGATATGAATATTAATCGATAATTGACTAATGGATTCAAGGGATGGAGATGATATTTAATCTGATAATTGGAAATGAATTCAAAGAGGAGGGATGAATATTAATCTGATAATTGACTAATGGCGAATTCAAGGGGAGAGAGGTTAATGAATATTAATCTGATAATTGACTAATTATGATCAAGGGGGAGAATGAATATTAATCTGAAATTGACTAATGGGATTCAGGAGGAGAATGAATATTAATCTGATATTAATCGGATAATTGTACTAAAGGGGATTCAAGGGAGGAGAATGAATATTAATCTGATATATTGACTAATGGATTCAAGGAGGATGAAATCTAATATAATCTGATAATTGACATTTAAAGATTCAAGGGAGGAGAATGAATATTAATCTGATATTGACTAATTGGATTCAAGGAGAGATGAGAATATGAATATTAATCTGATAATTGACTAATGGGATTCAAGGGAGGAGAATGAATATTAATCTCGATAACTATGACTAATGGGATTCAAGGAGGAGATAATATTAATCTGATATTAATCTATAATTGACTAATGGAGTCAAGGAGGAGAATGAATATTAATCTGATAATTGACTAATGGGATCAAGGGAGGATGAATATTAATCTAATATTAATCTAATATTGACTAATTATGATTCAGAGGAGAATAATTATTAATCTGATACTGACTAATGGGATTCAAGGGGAGATGAATTTAATCGAATATTTAATCTGATAATTGACTAATGGATTCAAGTGAGGAGAATGAATATTTCTCTTTGATTTTCCAGTGTGGAAGTGAAAACATCAGTGATCACAGAAACACACATATGTTATAACCTTTCATAATTAGTTGATTTGTTGAAACTCTTACTCCTCTCAAACACACCACCGTACACACACCGACCACACACAAACACACACCGGACACACACAAACACACACAAACACACACCTAACGAACACACAACACACACACACAGTCAGCAAACCAAGTTGTACAAATTCAGGTCACACCCTGGAATGAGAACCTGCATTGGGATCGCCAATAGATGTAAGACTAGCAGATTGTAACGGGCTAATTTTTATTAAGCCTTATTATTTAACTATGCGCAAGTCATGTAAAAATCATAGATTCTTATTATACAATGACGGCCTACCAGGGAACAGGGGAACTGCCTTGTTCAGGGGCAGAGACGACAGATTTTGTACATTGGCAGCTCTCAGATTAAGATAATTTTTGTTCCAGGTAACATCTGTAATTATCAGAGCATAGACAATTTACAACATGCTAGGCCATGCATGCTTCCCTCATCCCCCTCCCCAGCTCAGTGTTTTTGAAGGCAAAGCCCTCTGGGCTCGGCTAGCGCCTCTGCAGTGTGACTACGGCTGCCTTGCATCCTGGGGCCAAAAGGCCAATGAGCCTGTCTGTGTATGTWCTCTACACCCAAGGCCCTCCCTCTCTCCACTTGGTGAAAAACATGCCTCATTCGTATTCAAATGGGGTGTGATCCCAGCAGCATGTGATGAGTGTGTGCTGTGTAGACCTGTCTATTGGTGGGGAGCTGWGTGTGAAAGCGTGTGAGGCCTGTGTGATTATCAGTGAGTAAGGGCAACGGATGGTCTGAGGAGCGGCCTTGCGGGTAGTGTGTAGTTTGTTGGTTGGGTCGTTCCATTTGATTTCAATCCCCTTTTATTGACCGCACCCCATTTTGATTTGAATAAAACTTTCTATACATAGTTGGCCAATGTTGAAGTGGTCAGAAAGTAACTTTTTGGACCTGAATCACAAAACATTTAGGAGTTTCGACCAACCAGTGCTCCCGCCCGCACATTGGCTAACCGGGCTATCTGCATTGTGTCCCAGCCACCACCCGCCAACCGCTCTTTTTACGCTACTGCTACTCTCTGTTTATCATATATTCACAGTCACTTTAACTATACATCCATGTACATACTACCTCATTTGGGCCGACCAACCAGTGCCCCCGCACATTGGCTAACCGGGCTATCTGCATTGTGTCCCAGCCACCACCCGCCAACCCCTCTTTTTACGCTACTGCTACTCTCTGTTCATCATATATGCATAGTCACTTTCACCACATCTACATGTACATACTACCTCAATCAGCCTGACTAACCAGTGTCTGTTTATAGCCTCGCTACTGTATATAGCCTCTCTACTGTATATAGCCTGTCTTTTTACTGTTGTTTTATTTCTTTACTTACCTATTGTTCACCTAACACCTTTTTCGCACTATTGGTTAGAGCCTGTAAGTAAGCATTTCACTGTAAGGTCTACTACACCTGTTGTATTCGGCGCACGTGACAAATACACTTTGATTTGATTTGAGTTGTAGGTGGTCAAAGTTGACCAATTTTACATATGTGGATTTCCATGTAAAAGGACCCCAACATGTGAAGTTTACAGGAGCATGTCAAATGAAATCTACTATAAATCTATATTTTTCAGAAATTAAGGCATATATAATTTTTTCAACTCTTTTCCATCCTAAAAATTAGGAATAAGCAAAGGCTTTGATTTCTGGTCAATCAGATGGGCACAGAGTCTTAGATAACATCTGCCATTTTAAAAACCCTTAAAAGGTATTACAACCATAAGTTTTCTTCTGTAGGTTTAAGAAAACTTAGCCTTATAGTATTCCGTTAGCAAAAACCCAGATATCTTTAAAATATTTTCTAATTTCTCTCCTTCCATTAGGGAGGATACTGAAAGTTTACAGAAGTAACAAGTAGGGGCCTCCCGAGTGGCGCAGCGGTCTAAGACACGGCATCGCAGTGCTTGAGGCGTCACTACAGACTCGGGTTCGATCCCAGGCTGTGTCACAACCGGCCGTGCCCGGGAGTCCCAAAGGGTGGCGCACAATTGGCCCAGCTTCRTCCGGGTTAGGGGAGGGTTTGACCGTGGGGGGGGTTACCTTTTTAAACACCCGCCCGCTTAACCCGGAAGCCAGCCGCACCAATGCGTCGGAGGAAACACCGTAAAGCTGACAACCAAAGTCAGCCTCCTGGCTTTCGGGTTAAGGGWGCGGGTGCTAAAATGTGCGGTTTGGCGGGTCATGTTTCATAGGACGCATGACTTGACCTTTGCCTCTCCCGAGCCTGTTGGAGAGTTGCAGGGATGAGACGATTGTAATTGGATCGCAATTGGATATCACGAAATTGGGGGGGGGGGAAGCAGGAGAGGGAGTAACCAATTAGTTAGTGTTTTTACTGATATCAAGTTCTTTTGTATAACTAGATACCTCAAGTTTGTATATTATTAAATGGTTAACCCAACTGATTTAGAAACTTTCGTAAGTTCGGTACCAAATTGGCTCACAGTCTGTGAGTCCTCTTCTCTCCCCCCTCGCCCTCATCAAGCCCCCCTCCCTGCAGAGCAACTTAAGTGAGGTGATCAGTTACACTTGTATGAATTCACTACTAATGTTTGGCAGCTATATTTGGTCTTATATCCACTTTCTTAAGTTCAAGACAATGAACTAGACGATGTGCCAAATGAAGTTATTCTCTTTTTGCGCTAATGTTAGTTTAAGTGATTTAAACTCGTAATATGGATGCCAGTTGATCCCTCTCTACCCTCCCACCCTCTACCCACCACTCAACAACCGTCCTCTGGTTAGAAGAGGATTAGTGTATATATGAGTGATTGGACTAACATTGGAGCTTAGCCAATGCCCAAATCAAAGCTTCTTGGTAACAGTGAGCAGAGAGGAGGGCAAATCCTTGGGCGCCTCGGATCTCACCGATGATCGTTCCCTGCGTTCTGAAGAATTATTGTGTGTTTTGGTGTTTGCTGCTATTTTACACACCACTTTTGAGCGGGTTTCGACCGACACATGTGTTAGCCTTGGGTTCCTGTTCTGCTCCTAGCTAAGTTTATCACCTCCTCATTTATATTGAATTGCGCGCTCAAAAGGACATGACGAGTTACGCATAATCTTCACCTTTTTACTGCATTCGCCGCTACCTATAGTTAATAAATAGTACTCTTATGAGTAGCTTTCTCGATATGAGAAGTCTAATTTAGCCTCCACGCATGTCCAGCTATCGAAACTTCTTAGTTACTTGTTATAGCATTTTAGAGCTAGGTCATTCGCGCTATCATGAGAATTTCTCCCTTAAGTATTCGTCCAGTAGAACATTTTACTCGTATGCATCCCGCCGTTATGACTCTCCATTCTCCTGTGAAGATACTCTCTGTTCATGTTAAAAGCATTGAAAGAATACCTACCGCACATTGCGTCCTAGTGCCCAGCAGGATTTCACTGTAGTACTATAGAGATACAGCTACAATTACCCTAGCAGTCTCTAAATGAAATTCCTATAGTACTTCGCTTAGCGAGTTACCTAAGACAGTCGCTTATGAGAATCTGCCATATTCCTAGATACTATGCTCAGTCAGCCCATCAATTACCTCTAAAGTACTCTTGAACTGATAATAACGCGCACTGGCAGCATAAGTTCTCCCAGGCGATGGAGCACACCTCCTTAAGTACATCGTTTAGCCACTTCTGGTACCTCCGCCCGTTAATATCACTGTAATATTCTCCCGGGAATGCACAGGGCCACCTCTATCTGCGAAACTCATACCTGCAGTTACATTGCGGGGAATATCGCACGCCTCTATATCCTCACACCATCCTTAGGATATCGAGACTTTCCTCGGCTGTTTTTGAGAACAATACACGCTCACGAGCCCGAGTAAGTAGATGAGCACCCAGACATTCTGTTGAAGAAGGATGCTAGATGCTCAATTTGGCCACCCATCGTATTGGTCAGTAATTGCCTTAAAACTCCTTCTAACTCTCTACCTACTCCACCGAAGGTGATTGCTGGCGTGTGTGCAGATTTCGATGGAGATCGTTCCTCTGGAACATACCTAGCAAGCTACCTCTTGTCTACACTAGAGAGAAGGAGCTACAGTGAGACTGGATAGGCTAGACCGCTAGACCTGTGTCTACAGTATAATGTCGGATGTAACTCGTTCAGCTAGGGACTACTGGCTATCTTATGGTGGGAGAGTGACATCCCTATCGCGCCTTTAGTCAAAAGAAGTTAGGTGCCTTACAAGGTGGATTTAGGCATATGTCTTGCCCGGATGGAGTCGCGAAGTAAAGTGTGAGTTCGGTGATGCTCTACATCAGGAAGTGCCGACTCCGGCATGAGAGAATGTTTCAGGTTACACTATACACTGTGCGATTAAGAGATGTGGCCAAACAAAGCTATATGTAATAATCTAAACTGGACAATTGGAGGCCACGGCTTCTGTATGGTTACTAATTTACCTGAATTAGACTGTGGCCCTTAGAATTGTCTTTCTCGCGAAGAACCGCGCAGGTCTGCAACCGCAGGCGGAGAGTTGATTCCAACATGTGTGGTATGCCACTACTTTCGGTATATAGGGAGAGCCTATTCAGAGGTCTGGAAGACATCACGCCATACGTCAGTCTTTCAAACCACAACACAACCATAACGGTAGTGTATTGAACGAGAGGATAGAGCACGATGATTGGGTCACCCAGACTCTGATATAGTAGTTCCCTTGAATTCGAAGGCACACTGAGGAGCGCCATCAGCCCTGGCGGCTCTATACGCACATACGAGCATCTTAACACGCCTAGTTCATAGCATCTATAGGACGCAATTGTTGACATGCGTCAGATGCCTCCATCGCGCCTCACATAATTGAGTGCCTATCAGTCCAGAGATTGCCTGCCCGCAACCTGTGAGACACACCCACCCACCACACACTGTCAGACATCTCTTCCACTCCTGAGCTCCTACCAACGGTTCACTTTATACACAGATCTCCCTACCACACTTATGCATTCCATGAGGTGGTTTGAAGTCGTCTCGTCATAATTGAGAGGCAACGGGCTAGCCTTCTACTCGACCAGAAAGTGCGCTCCCACCCGCCCCCTGGTCCTCCAGGAGGAATAAAATGCTCACTACGTATAGCAATTTGTACAAGACATAGAACTGACAACAAGAAAAAGCTCCAGATGCTCTTTGCAACCATTGAGAATAACAAACAATCGAACTGTAACTATCAAAATATGTTCAAATGTAAGAACGCGGGAAGGAGCGGAGAAAGGAAGCTTAAGGGGCCAACTAGATGTTTCACTGGTCTTCCCCTCCGAGATGTACCTAATCGTCTGCCTCGCGTTCAAGATAGATAAAACATAATATTCTCAATATAGTTATATTTAGCTCTACTCAATATATTTAATGATGTGTTATGTTAGCCTAACACTGTGCACCTTGGATCCCTGCAAATTCTTGATTTTTAGTGCATTTTGTATTCCGAGACTATTAGAATACAGACATGTAAGGAGATAAATTCCTCTAGGG
>NW_019943610.1:24402-26170 GCF_002910315.2 Salvelinus sp. IW2-2015
GTTAGCATTTATCTAGTATCTGCTATAAGAATTCCTTAGTACTCGTTAGCATTCTGGTAAACGGTAATACTGTAATATTCCGGAATGGCACAGGCACGATCTGGAAATCTGCATACCGCCCAACCCWAATTTACAGGTACAAACATCCTCACCTACTGAGCACCAGACATTCTTGAAAAGTAGTCAAAATTTGGCCAGTGGGCAAATTTTAAACCAATCATAGATGTCTGTTTCAGAAGTTTGGACATAACAGTACAGTAAAGAAAAGTACAGTACACTAGAGTAGAGTACAGTATAATGTGATGTACTCTGCTGTACTGTGATGTCTATGTTTCAAAAGTTAGGACGTTTTTGGCATTCAGGTCCAGAAATGTACTTTCTGACCACATCAACCATGCATAGAAAGGTTTCATTCAAATCATAAAGGGGTGTGGTCAAAAAAAGTTATGAAAATCAAATGGAATGACCCGGTTGTGACATCCTGTACGGGGCTCGATTTCCCAGAAGCATCTCAAGGCTAAGTTCATCGTTAGAACCTTCGTAGGAGCATCGTTAAATCTCAGAGCGGTTTCCCCAAAACCATCGTTATTAACATTGCACTTGGAAACGCTAGTGATCTATCGACCCTGCCTCAGATCAGTCGTAGAACAGCGAAGTGCATCGTTAGATGCTAACCTCCCCCCCACTTCACTTTATACACAGATCTCCACTAAACTTAGAATCACATGGTTTATCCGTCTCTGAGACCGGTTACCGCCGATCATTTTCAGATCAAATTTGACTACAAATACAAAAAAAAGCCAATGTCTTTGCAATTGATACAAACAACGAATGTATAAAAATATGTTTCAAATGAAAACCCGAGATGACTGCGTTCAAATATAAATATATATTTAATATAGTTATATTTAGCTCTACTCAATATATTTAATGATGTGTTTGTAGCCTAACATGTGCACGGATCTGCCAAATCTGTGATTTTAGTGCATTTTGTATTGGCTATTAGAATAAGTCCTGTMGGTGGTAATATCCCTCTAGGAGCTGATTCGTCAGTATTGTGAAGCTAACAGTTGAATGGAGAAACCTGATCCAAGATCCACGGACTTTCACAAGCTCCAACGATGCACTTAGCGACTGTTCTCTCTGCGTTTTTTTGTTTTTACATCTTCGGCTGTTGTAAKACGCATAGTTGAAAAACACTCGTGAGCCTAAGTTCTATCGCTCGATCGGGAAACCAGGCCCTGGCCTGTTCTGGGTTTTGACCATTCTTGTGGTGAGAGAGCAGCCAAWAACAGCGGCCACGGACGTACACTGAGGAAGGGCTGATTTGTTCAATGCCACACAGCAGCTCWGCACCTATTGGTTGGTATGCAAACTAAGCAGATGCTATTGATCCCAGTGTTTAGCACTTTTCTCTGCACATTTCAATTACATGTGGTGGCACTCCTAAACTCTTCTTAACTGTGTTATGAAACCCGTAACTAGTCTACGGACATTGTTGCACTCGCTTTGTCTAATACTTGACGCTCAGTCTACTCTCGTTCAACTTTACAAACTAGATCTAGATCACATACTGGAACCGCGTCGGTTCTCGCGTCTCTCGTTCACTCTCCTTCTCCAAACTGATGCTGAGATCATCTAGTACTGAGAGCGCTCGTCCTTATGAATGTCATAGCTGGGTCAGTTTTGGGGTAACCTATCAGTTGATATCTGGGTCTAGGTGTAGGCTACCTGTGGCTCACGGTCCGTCACCTCCTCTTCCTCCTCT
>NW_019943610.1:28129-31038 GCF_002910315.2 Salvelinus sp. IW2-2015
CTCTCTCTCTCTGTGTTTATTGTTCTGCTCCCACCGTCTTCTCCATGTCGTTTCGTACACAGTGCCGAATGAACCAGAAGTCTGTGGACTGAACCAGACCAGTCACAACATACAACGTTACTTTTTGAAAGCGACAACTTTTAGGACACCTTATGCCTTATTTTGAGGAATAGTCCACTGTTGATAACTTTGAAACTGGTCTTAAAGTTTTTATGACGGGCCTAGTAGGATGATGGGTGAGGGGGCCATTTGGTTTTCAACGTGGAGGGATTTGTTCCCACCGCTCATGGATCATATCTTTCTTTAATAAAACTTCGATTGATTAAACTTTGTCATTTAGAATTTTTCTATTGATATAGTTGGTTATCTCAACGTTAGTCGCTAACTTGTGTTTTTTTTWAAACTCTTTAAGCTACTTTTTGAGATGGAATTCCGTTATTCATTCATGGCTTGATGGGGGAGAAACATGCATAGTAATGTCTAGCCCAAAGTCATGTTCAAACCTACAAACCAATGACTGGAGAGAGAGATGGGAACTCAGCTGGATTCAAGACAGTTAAGAAGTGTCTGTTTTTATAAATATATATCTTTTTTAAATTGAATAGGTTTTAGGCTGTAAGGCCCCATGCATCTGATAGAACATAATATTTTCTATCTCCTGCTCTCACTCTAACTAGACATTTTACGCTTCTTTGGTGGARTTCTCTGCTCGGTCTAGCCTACATTCCTCTCTTGTGTTCTGTATATWTATATTTATTGAAATAGGCTATAGCAAAAAGGAATAGGCTATTGACTCGTGTACTCTTTACTGTGCGGCGCCAGTCAAGATAGGCTAAACCAACGTCTTGTCACGCCTGTCAATCATCGGAATGTCGGCCAACCCTCAGGCCGATGGATCAAAATTCTGAGACGTTAGGCTCCTCTTTAACGTATGTATCTAGAGGACTAAATCTGTCACTAGAAGGCAGACAACAAGTCCATTCCTCCGTCAGTCAGTCAGTCACTCAGTCACTCAGTCACTCAGTCACTCAGTCACTCAGTCAGTCAGTCAGTCAGTCAGTCACTCACTCACTCACTCACTCACTCACTCACTCACTCACTCACTCACTCACTCACTCACCACGGCCACGTAGAAGAGACAGCTCTGTGTGCCATTGTGAAAAGCAGCTGTGTGGTGACTGAAGTGAAGGGGTTAACTGCCTCAGCGAGCGCTGGCTGGGTTCAGGGTTGTTCACTCACCTCAGCGTGCTGTACAGGCTGTACTGTATGCAGCTTAGAGCCACTGTGCACCCACACGCTCTGCTCAGCGCTAAGCTACTGACCTACATGTCACTGTCTGTCTGTTCTAGCTGGGCTATGTCTTGTCTGTCTGTCTGTCTGTTGCTAGGCTATGTCTGTCTGTCTGTCTGTTTGTTCTCTAGCTGGGCTATGTCCTGTCTGTCTGTCTGTTGCTTAGGCTATGTCTGTCTGTCTGTTCTAGACTAGGTTATGTTCTGTCTGTCTGTCTGTCTGTCTGTCTGTCTGTCTGTCTGTCTGTCTGTCTGTCTGTCTGTCTGTCTGGTCTGTTCTAACTAGGCTTATTTCTGTCTGTCTTCTGTTCTAACTAGGCTATGTCTGTCTGTCTGTTCTAACTAGGCTATGTCTGTCTGTCTGTTCAACTAGGCTATGTCTGTCTGTCTGTTCTAACTATGTTATGCTGTCTGTTTCTGTCCTGTCTGTTCTAACTAGGTTATGTATGTCTGTCTGTTTCTAACTAGGTTATGTCTGTCTGTCTGTCTGTCTTTCATAACTAGGTATGTATGTCTGTCTGTCTGTCTGTTCTAACTAGGCTATGTACTGTCTGTCTGTTCTAACTAGGGTTATGTCTGTCTGCTGTCTGTCTGTCTGGGTCTGTTCTAACTAGGCTATGTATGTCTGTCTGTCTGTCTGTTCTAACTAGCTATGTATGTCTGTCTGTCTGTCTGTGTTCTAACTAGGCTATGTATGTCTGTCTGTCTGTCTTTCTAACTAGGCTATGTCTGTCTGTCTGTCTTGTCTGTTCTAACTAGGCTATGTCTGTGTTCTAAAATGGCACCTATGAAAGTCATCAAAACCCCAACCACCCAGCCATAGACAACTTTCTCTGCTGCCATACGGCAAGATGTACCAGTGCATCAAGTCTGACACCAACAGGCCCTCCAAGTATCCCTGTCCCCTATAACATATCTACTCCCCTCACTCCAGTATCCTGTCTCCTTCCCCTATACATATCTACCTCACATCACTCCAGTATCCCTGTTCTCCTTCCCCATATACATATCTACCTCCATTACTCCAGTATCCCTGTCCCTCTATACATATCTACCTCCATCACTCCAGTATCCCTGTTCCCTTCCCCCCTATACATATCTACCTCCATCACTCCAGTATCCTGTCCCCTTCCCCATAACATATCTACCCTCAATCACTCCAGTATCCCTGTTCTCCTTCCCCCTCATACACTATCTACCTCCATCCACTCCAGTATCCCTGTCCCTCCTTCCCCCTATACATATCCCCAGCTCCATACCTCCACACTCCAGTGTCCCTGTCCCCTTCCCCCTATACATATCTACCTCCATACACTCCAGTATCCCTGTCTTCCTTCCCCCTATACATATCTACCTCCATACTCCAGTATCCCTGTCTCTTCCCCTTTACATATCTACTCCCATCAGCTCCAGTATCCCTGTCTGTCTTCCTCCATACATATCTACCTCTATATCACTCCAGTATCCCTGTCTCCTTACCCCTATACATATCTACCTCCATCACTCCAGTATCCCTGTCTCCTTACCCCTATACATATCTACCTCCATCACTCCAGTATCCCTGTCCCCTATACATCTATCAACCTCCATCACTCCAGTATCCCTGTCTCCTATACAAAT
>NW_019943610.1:31391-32953 GCF_002910315.2 Salvelinus sp. IW2-2015
GGGGGGAGACCTTTACCAAGAGATATGCCCTATTCATGCCTTCTTAATTACAATGTTAAACCATTATTTGTTTCAACACCTGGTTAACCTATTCAGAGTGTGTGTGTGTGTGTGTGTGTGTGTGTATGTGTGTTTATTCAAAGCTGGTTAAACCCATTCATTCTCCCAGGTGTGTTGATGTGGCTCTAAAGCTCTGGGAGGGAAGGAGGTGGAAAGCTCTGCTACAACAGGAATATAATCAGCTCTGCGGTAGAACACGCCGTGTTGAATGAGCCTGTGAGATGGGATCAGATGTTACCTTCAGGTCTAAAGAACATTACAGGCTGAGGAGGGGGGAGATTAATGCTTCAGACGAGGATTTAGTCAAGGACGTGTCCTCAACTTCCCTTTTTTACGGCGGCAAAGCTTCAAGCCTCATGAATAGAACGGAACATTTCACCTCAGGAGGAGATTATTAGAAATCTTAAAAGCAATTGGCTTTGTTGTGCATTTCTGTGCATATATTCTGTAGTGTATTTTGGTCTGATTGAAAACGAAAGAGGTTGTGTGCTGGGTATATAGACGGTCTTCTCATCTCTTTAGGCTTATTTTCCTTCTCTCTCACCTAGTTGCAGTCAGACCGTCCTCTATGACGGTGTCATTAGCACGGCTACACTGAGGACCTTGACCCCTGTGGTTCTCTCTCAGCAGTCTGCTTTAGGTGATGCTTCCTGTTTGGGGATGATTCCTTCCTCAAAAAGGAGGACCGGATCAGACAACCAGGTGATGACGCATCTGCGAATGAATCAGAATCACGTTTATTGTCCTACAAGASAAAAATCTTCAAAAAGGGAAAAATAAATGAAATGAGAAAATTGGCTAATATGTCAGCTTAACACTGATCTTTTCCTCTTTTCCGTCAATCCCCTTTCTAATTTCCTGGTATTATACCTGCAGTCACAATAGGCCTGGTCTCTGTAAACACCACTGGCTGTGAAGTTCTATCACCAGCATGAAGAGAGACTTCTACAAGTCCTCTGGATGATATCCACACAAAGTTTTAACTAACAAATTACCAGCCCCTAATAACCCTTCAACCCTCTCTGTCTCTCTCTGTCTCTCTCTGTCTCTCTCTGTCTCTCTCTGTCTCTCTCTGTCTCTCTCTCTCTCTCTCTCTCTCTCTCTCTCTCTCTCTCTCTCTCTGTCTCTCTCTGTCTCTGTCTCTCTCTCTTCAGTGAGTTCTGTGAGAATAGAGCAAATGAGGGCCTATAAAATACCATCTGGTTATTGGTTTGATGTCCCTGAATTCCAGCTGTAATGAAAAGTTGCCTCCAGGCCGTGTGGAGTTTAACTTGTGTTTAATAGCGTTAGCAAGCATGGACATTTCAGCCTGCGTTCATGAATGGAGTATGAAAAGCTACAGCTACTTTTTTAGAATTATGGTGATGAATCAGATCTCTCTGTCTTATTTCACATTCATTATAAACTCCTGTCTGATAGTTCCAGGTATAACTGTTTCTATCAAGGTCGTCAGCAACACCTGCGTGTCTGAGAGCCGAGCGTTCAGCAGTCTGCTGCGTCAA
>NW_019943610.1:34295-41782 GCF_002910315.2 Salvelinus sp. IW2-2015
GCAGGGAGAGAAGAAGTTATTACTTAGCTTGTAGTTGTGCGTATGTGTCATGATTGCTGTATTGTCTCGTCGGTGTGGTTTTCTAGGTATTACATTGTTCTTGATTATGGTCGGGTTGTTGGGTGTTTTGAGTGTTGTTCAATAAGGGAAGGCTATGTATTTGGTGCAGTCGACGAATTGAAAGCGTGGATCTTATGTGAACCGCGGAGCCAGAGTGAGTCGGGCTAGGTGCGATTGGTGGAAGAAGCAGGTGATGTGGTGGGAATGGAAGCCGTGGACAAGGAAATGCAACCGTGGATCTTGGCTGTAGTAGGAATGTGATCACTTCAGTGGAATTAATAGACCAATTTACCCCAGAATGATCATTCTCTCAACAAGTTTTACTGAACGTCTGTCTGTGTCCTGTCTGTCTGTCTTCTTCTGTTTCTGTCTGTCTGTCTCTCTCTCTGTCTGTCTCTCTGTCTTCCTCTCTCTCTGTCTCTCTCTGTCTCTCTCTTCTGTCTCTCTCTTCTCTCTCTGTCTCTCCTCTTCTCTCTCTGTCTCTCTCTCGTCTCTCTCTCTCTCTCTCTCTCTTCTGTCTCTCTCTGTCTCCGTCTGTCTCTCTCTCTCTCTCTCGTCTCTCTGTCTCTCTCTCTCTGTCCTCTCTCTGTCTCTCTCTCGGTCTCTCTCTCTCTCTTCAGTGAGTTCTGTGAGAATAGAGCAAATGAGGGCCTATAAAATACATACTGGTTATTGGTTTGATGTCCCTGATTCCAGCTGTAATGAAAAGTTGCCTCCAGGCCGTGTGGAGTTTAACTTGTGTTTAATAGCGTTAGCAAGCATGGACATTTCAGCCTGCGTTCATGAATGGAGTATGAAAAGCTACTTTTTTAGAATTATGGTGATGAATCAGATCTCTCTGTCTTATTTCACATTCATTATAAACTCCTGTCTGATAGTTCCAGGTATAACCTGTTTCTATCAAGGTCGTCAGCAACACCTGCGTGTCTGAGAGCCGCGTTCAGAGTCTGCTGCGTCACAAGCGTTTTTACCTCCCTACTGAAACACACCTGAGAGACGTCTGTCCGCCTGCCTGTCTCTCCGTCCGGGTCTGTCTTCCGGAGAGGGGGAGGAACATACCATGAGGGAGTGCCCCCTGACGTGGCTGGCAAGCAAACGCCCCTTCACTGCCACCCGCTGCTCTCGCAAAAACACACATCGCCAGAGCCGGACAGTGCAGAGGACGGCCAGAGCAGACGGACGGACAGACGGACGAGACGACGGCACCAGGACGGCACGTGAGGACGAGACGTGCGACAGGCCAGCAGGACGACAGACACATGGGGAAACTTCATGAAAGCTCTCTCCACTCTCAGTTTTGCTTGAGCTGGTTCTACACCAATATAATAGACCAGGGGGAACGGATACAGAGAGTTAGCTTAAGACACTGCCAACCCCTTCCACTCTCCTCTACCGCCACGGTTCTCTACTCTTCACTCCTCTATCCACGGTTTCTAGTCCTCTCACTCCCTCTACCACGGGTTCTCCTATCCGTCACTCTCTAGCCACGGTTCTCTACTCTCACTCCGTCTCTAACCACGGTTTCTCTACTCTCACTCCTCTATCCCACGGTTCTCACTCATCTCTCACTCCCTCTACCACGGTTCTCCCTACTCTCACTCCGCTCTACGGGTCACGGTTCTCTACTCTAACTCCTCTATCACGTCTCTATCTTTCAAGCCTTAACCGATTGTTCTCTGTACTCTCTGTCACATCGCATCTACCGACGGTTCCATAGCTCAAGTCCTACTAGTACGGGGAATTGCTCTATGTCTAACGATCGACATCTCCGGGCTCTAACCATTACAGAGTTTCCGGTACTGCTTCACGCACCTCTCCCCGTTTGTATCTGATAGCCATGCACTCACGTAGTTCCTCTAGTCCTCTCACGCCCTCTACCGGACGGTGTCTCTATGTCTCTGCACGCCGCTCTACCGAACGGTTCTCTAGTCTCTCAACGCCTCGTAAACCACGGTTTCTCTAGTCTTCGTCCACGCCCTCTACCAGGTTGCTCGGTAGTTCTCTCCCTTCCCTCTAACACGGTTCTCTAGTCTCCTCACATCCCTGCTACCCCGAAACGGTTCTCTGTCTCTCACGTCCCTCTACCGACGGTTCTCTAGTGCTCTCACTCCGTGCTACCGACGCGTGTCGTCTAGTCTCTCCTGCCTCTGACCGGACGTTTTCTAGTGCTCGGTCACTCCCTTAGCCCGGACGGTTCTCGTTAGTCTCTCACTCCCGTCTAACTGACGGTTCTGCTAGTCCTCTCACTCCCGCTCTACCGACGGTTCTCTAGTCTCTCACTCACCTCTAGCCACGGTTCTCTAGTCTCTCACTCGCCTCTACCACGGTTTCTCTTAGCTCTCTACTTCCTCTACCACGGTTGCTCTAGTCCTGCGTTCACCCCTCTACCGACGGTTTCTCGTAGTCTCTCACTCCTCTAACGGCACGGTTGTTCTCTATCTCTCACTCCCTCTAACCGAACGGTTCGCTCTAGTATGCTCACTGCGCCCTCTACCGCACGGTTCTCCTACTCTCTCACCCACTCCTACCACGGTCTCTAGTCTCGTCACTCGCCTCTACGCACGGTTCTCTAATTTCTCTCACGTCCCTCATACCACGGGTTCTCTAGTCTCTCACTCCGCGTCTACACGGTTCTCTACTGCTCTCACTGCCCTCTACCGCACGGTTGCTCTGAGTGCTCTCACTCCCGTCTAGCCACGGTGGTCCTCTACTGCTCTCACATCCCTCGTAGTCCACGGTTCTTCTAGTGCTCTCGTCCACTCCCTCTACGACGGTTCTCTTAGTCTCTCACTCCTCGACACGGTTCTCTTACTCTCGTCACTCCCGCTCCCTCACCACGGTTCTCTACTCTCTCACTCTCGGTCTACCACGGTTCGTCTACTGCTGCTCGACTCCCTCTAAACCGCACGGTTCTCTGCTCCACTCCCCTCTCCGCGACGTTCTCGTGTAGTCTCTCACTCCCCTACCAGCGGTTTCTCTCACTCCTCTACCGCGACGGTTCTCTCGTCACTCCCTCCTACCGACGGTTCTTCTGACTCTGCGACTCCCTCTATCACGGTTCTCTTATCTCTCACTCCCTCTACCTACGGTTTTTATCTACTGCTCTCACTCCCTCTCCGACGGTTCTTCTAGTCTTCACTCGGCCTCTACCAGGTGTGCTGCGCTACGTCTCACTCCTCTAGCCGGACGGTTGTCTCCTAGTCTCTCACGTCCCTCGTACACGGTTTCTCTAGTATCTCACTCCCTCTACGCAAAGTACGGTTTCCTCGTACCTCTCTCGACTGTCCTCTACCACGGTTTGCTGCTACTCTCTCGAACTCCCTCTACGAACACGGTTGGCTCTAGTCTCTTCACTGTCCCACGTCTAACGACGGTTCTCCTACTCCTCACTCCCTCTACCTGACGGTTCTCTAGTCTCTTCACTTCCCTCTACCACGGTTTCCGTACTCTCCAACTCGCCTCTACCGACGGTTGCTCTACTATCTCACGACTCTCTCTACCCACGGTTCCTCTTCCTCTCTCACTCCCCCTCTACCACGGTTTTCTCTCACTTCACGCTCTACCACGGGTTCCTCCTTCTCACTCACCTCTAACCATGGTTCTCTACTCTCACTCCTCTATGCATCACGGTTCTCTTCTCGTCTGCACTCCTTAACCGACGGTTAGTCTACTCTCTGTGCAACTCCCTCTACGACGGTTTCTCTAAGCTGCCTCTCATCTCCCTCTAGCCATGGTTCTCTAGCGTCTACTTCCTCTACCAGCGGTTCTCTAGTCTCTCCACTCCCTCTACGCGACGGGTTCTCTATCCTCTCACTCCCTCTACCGCACGGTTCGTCTACTCTCTCACTTCCCTCTGAGCCGACGGTTCCGTCTACTCTCTCACTCCTCTTACCAACGGTTTCTCTAGTGCTCTCACTCCATCTACCGGTGACACGGTTCTCTACTTTCTCACTCCCCTACCAGCGGTCTCTATCTCTCACTGCCCCGTCTACCGACTGGTGTCTCTACTCTCGTCACGTTCCCTCTACACGGTTCTCTACTCTCGCAGCGTCCCTCTACCGGACGGTTCTTCGGTAGTCTCACGTCCCTTACCACGGGTTCTCGTAGTCTCTGACTCCCCTACCGGACGGGTTCTCTAGCTGCTCTCACTTCCTCTACCCGTGACGGTTTCTGCTAACCTCTCACTCCCTGCCTACAGACGGTTCTCTAGTCTCTCCCCTCCTCTATGACCCGACGGTTCTCTAGTGCTCTGCACTCCCCTACCATATCACGGGTGTTCTCTAGTCTCCGTCACTCCCGTCTACCACGGTTCATCTAGTCTCTCACGTCCCTCACCGGACGGTTCTCTAAGTCTGTTCTCATCCTCTACCCACGGGTTCTCGTAACTCGCCTCTCTTCCCCAGTATGTTTTGCCACAACCAACTTTGTGCTGTGCTCTGTAACTTTACTGCTGCACATGCAAATTAGCATGATAGCTAAGCTAACTATGGGGGAAATATAGCCTACATGTTTAGAACGATAGCTGACATTTCACAGGGCAGTCTAGAAAGTTGACAGAGTTTGGTATCTTGCTTCATAAGCCTTCTTTGTTTGATTGAGCATGACTTCACTATTAGTTTCTCTAGTCCTCTCTGCACGAAGAACAGCTAACCACTGTGGAATTCCACACCCTCAAACCCTCTCACCAGTGATCTGTGTGGTAGAGCCAGCCAGTCAGAGTGGGCTGGGTTGTGTTTGTCTCGGTTCTCTCTGAAAAGGCGTTGTGTGTGTGTCTCTGGTTCGGCTTTGACTCATCGCTGAGTCATGTAGCGGCCTAGCTCCTAGTCACCTACCCACTCGCTCCTGAGACGCTTCAAGGTCACACAAACACACACTCATCTGTGTCCTTCCGACCGCCGGTCACAGATCGACGTGCATAGCGATGAGTCACTGAGCCGGTCACAGATCGACGTGCATAGCGATGAGTCACAGAGCTAGTCGCTCGCTCGTCTGCACATGAGATGAGTTGGAGACTGAGCTAAACGGAGACGCAGCGGTGGTCAGACAACCTCTCGGAGGGTTTTCAACGGTCTTTCGGTTAAGTGAGGCGTCTGAGTCACACAACGTCACGGTTTTATGCTTCGGACCTCGATGACGAACCGCTGACACCCTGTAGAATCGTCAGAATACAAAAATAGAAAATGTCAGCCGATGTTCTAGTCAGAGGCTCCTGTTTCCTGTTTCAAGATGAGTGTTTGCCTTTTTGATGTTGTTGCTGGTTCTGGGTTTACAGTGACCATCTGTGTGTTGTCTACTGTGTGAGCCAGCTGTTTAAAAGGACTCTATTGTAGGCCTTGGTCTGAAGAGGAAATGTTGTCTACTGTGTGAGCCAGCTGTTTAAAAGGACTCTATTGTAGGCCTTGGTCTGAAGAGGAAACGCTTTTTTCTATATTGACCAACCTGCCCGGGTTAAGGATGTGATCACATCCATTCTCTCTCTCTCAGCACTGACTGAGGTTTATCCTTAGGGAATAACCCAGACATCCCAGTCACGCGCTGGCCGTCCGTGCCAGTCACCCTCAACCCTGACGTCTGTCCAGTCACCCCTCAACCAGGACCGTCGCTGTCCAGTCACCTCCCCTGACCGGTCTGTCCAGGTCCACCTCAACGCCTGACCTGTCTGTGCCAGGTCACCCGTCACCCTGACCGTCTGTCCGAGTCCACCTGACCGTCGTGCCAGTCACCCTGGCCGCGTCCGTGCCAGTGCACCTCACCCATGGCCGCCCGCCAGTCACCGCTGGCCGTCCGTACCGTCCCCTCACCCTGGCCGTGCTGTCCAGTCCACCCTCACCGCTGACGTCTGGTGCAGTCACCCTCAACCCTGACCGGTACTGTCCAAGTTCACGGCCTCACACCTGACCGTCTGTCCAGATCACCCTGCACCCGACGCGTCTGTCCAGTCACCCTGACGCGTGCCGCCAGTCACGCCTGGCCGTCCGTGCCAGTCACCCTCACCCTGGCCGCCCGTCCAGTCACCTGCCGTCCGTCCAGTCACCTGGCCGTGCCGTGCCAGGTCACCGCTGGCGCGCCCGTCCAGTCACGCGCTGGACGTTCGTCCAGTCACCACTCACCCTGGCCATTCCGTCTAGTCACCGCTGGGCCGTCCGTCCAAGTCACGCCTCACCCTTATGCCTGCCCGTGCGTCCAGTCACGCCTGGCCGTCCGTCTAGTACCCTCACCCTGGCCATCCGTCTAGTCACCCTGGCCCGTCGTGCAGTCACCGTCACCCCTGGCCCTGCCCGTCGTCCGAGTCACCTGGCCCGTCCGTCCGTCCACGCCTGGCGCAAGCCGTCCAGGCCCTACCACTTCCACTACCCGCGCCGCCATTTCACTCAGACTCAGCTCACAAGTCATGTTTGTAGGGTAATCAAGGACACTCCTCGCATTTTGTGTCTCTGCTATCATCTTTGCTCAAGAAAGTACCTGGGCCAATTTCTCTTCTGATGATTAATATAGGCAGATAGAAGAAAGACTTGAAGTAGGTAGTGAGGAGGTTAGAGTGCCAAGACAAAACAACTCTCCTGAAAACGTCAAGCGGAGACAAAGGCCGCTTGACTACAGGTCCCGCCGTGTTTAAACAATCGGAGGGGCCGAAGTGGAGTAGGGTCGAGAGTTTTCAAGGTTCCTCGGTGTCACACCACAAAGGACCTAATCATGGGTCCAAAGCACAGCTAACACCAGTCGTGACGAGGGCCTGACAATGCCTCTCCCCCGCGCCTCCTCCCAGGAGGGCTGGGAAATATTTGGCACAGGCCTTCAGACTGCCTGCTTGGGCATCGTAACTTCCCAGGCGCTACAGAGGTGCAGCACGGTACGGCCCAGTACATCACTGGGGCCAAGCCTTTCCCTGGCCATCCAGGACCTTGCAAACCAGGGTGGTGTTTAGAATACAGGCCCAGCCACCCAAGCTGTAAGACTGTTGCTCTCTGGTACCAAACCACTCAAGCTGTAAGACTGGTCTTCTGGTAACCCCGGTCAAGCTGTAGACCCTGTGTGGTGGTGTGGACCCTACGCCACACACGCTGGGCCCTACCCACACAACGGCCGCTGGACCCTACACAACACGCTGGACCTACCCCGCACGGCTGGACGCCTACCCACACACGCTGGAGGACTCTACCGCACACACGCTTGGGCCTACCACACCGCTGGACCCGCTACCGCACGACACGCTGGACCCCTACCGCCACACCGGCTGGACCTACCGCACAAAACGCTGGACCCTACCCAACACGCTGGACCCTACCCAGCACACGTTTGGACCCTAGCCGCCACACGCTGAGCCGCTACCCCCCACCAACCGCTGGAGCCTACCACACACGCTGGAACGCCTACCACACACGCTGACCCGTACGCCCACATCGACGCTGGACCGGCTACGCGCAACA
>NW_019943610.1:42148-44620 GCF_002910315.2 Salvelinus sp. IW2-2015
CCGCCCCCCGCCCGAAGAGAATAACAGGAGTGGGGGAGGATAAGGAGTTGGGGAGGAAAGAGTAGGAAAGGAGTGTAGAGGATAAGGAGTGGTAGGAAAAGGAGTGGAGAGATAGGAGTGGGGAGGAAAGGAGATGGGGAGGAAATGAGTGGAGAGGAAAGGAGTGGAGAGGAAAGGAGTGGGGAGGAAAGGAGTGGGGAGGAAAGGAGTGGAAGGAAAGGAGTGTAGAGGAAAGGAGTGGAGAGGAAAGGAGTGGAGAGGATGGAAGGGGGAGGAAAGGAGTGGGGAGGAAAGGAGTGGAGAGGAAAGGAGTGGAGAGGAAGGAGTGGGGAGGAAGGAGTGGAGAGGAAAGGAGTGGAGGAGGAAAGGAGTGGAGAGGAAAGGAGTGGAAAGGAGTGGAGAGGAAAGGAGTGGGGAGGAAGGAAGTGGAGAGGAAAGGATGGGGAGGAAAGGAGTGGATGAGGAAAGCCTTTCTGCAGCCTGGCCTGGGCTTCCCCTCCCTCCCTGGTTTCTACATCAGCTGCGAGCAATGCATTCTGGGAAGCAGACGGACACTCCCATGATCCCCCATTGACATCGCATTCCCAAATCTGTCCGGATGCTCCAGGTCTGTCAGAGTAATGCCTCGGGGAGGGGGGGGGTTGTTAGGGATCTCCGCTCCGCCTGGAACACCCCGCCTTAACGCCAACACCTCATCGGTTTCCCCTCTCTCTGGGCTGAAGCCTGCTGAACCTTGTAAGTCCCTGCCATCAAGGCTGGGTGACACCAAATGGGATTGACAGATCACACCAACCATTAAACCGTAAAACACTTTCAGTGAAACACCTTGGAGTGTTCTTTAGATGTGTGAGATTTGCATGGAATATTGCAGTACACTACGTAGTGACATACTTAGAGAGTTACAAGATATGGAGAGTTACAGGTAACTGACAGAATAGTGGAAACACTTAAGTAAATGAGGGATACAAAGTATATTGGAAGCARGTGTGTGTTAATTATGCAATTAACATCTCATCATGCTGAGGTTCATGTATAAAAATGCTGGGCTTGTCATTATTTTGGGCTACCATGACAATGCCCCCCATCCACAGGGCAGAAGTGGTCACTAAATAGTTTAATGAGCGTGAAAACGATGTAAACCATATGCCATGGCCATCTCAGTCACCAAATCTCAACCCAATTGAACACTTCTGGGAGATGCCTGAGACAACGTTTTCCACCACCGTCAACAAAACACCAAATTATGGAATTTCTTGTGGAAGAATTGTGTCACCAGTAGAGTTCCAGACACAAGGTGCAGTGWAGCTGTTCTGGCTTGTGGTGGCCTAACGCCCTGTTAACACACTATGTTGGTGTCGTGGTGGCCCAACGCCCTGTTAACACACTTTATGTTGGTGTCGTGGTGGCCCAACGCCCTGTTAACACACTTTATGTTGGTGTAGTGTTACAGGGGCGTTGGGCCACCACAACACCACACATATACAGTTGTGTTAACAGGGGCCGTTGGTCACCACGACAGGCAACATAAAGTGTGGTTCAACCAGGGGGTTGGGCCACCACGACACCAGACATAAGGTGTGTACACAGGTGCGTTGGGCCATGCCACAACAGCAACGATACAATGTGTGTTAACAGGGCGTTGGGCACCACAGAAAAAACGCAAAAAGTGTGGTTAGATCAGGTGCGTTTGGCGCACCACGACAGTACATAAAGTGTGTTACACAGGGCGTCTGGGCCACCACGACACCACATAAAAGTGTGTTAACAGGGCGTTGGGCCACCACGCACGACCAGCAACATAAAGTGTGTTAACAGGGCGTTGGGCCACCCGACGGACACCAACATAAAGTGTGTTAACAGGTGCGTTGGGGCCACCACGACAGCCAACATAAAGTGTGTTAACAGGGCCGTTGGCCACACACGACACCAACATAATAGTGTGTTAACAGGGCGTTGGCCACCACGACACGAACATAAGTGTGTTACAGGGCGTTGGGCCACCACGAACCCACCATAAAGTGTGTTAACAGGGCGTTGGGCCACCACGACACCAATAAAAGTGATGTTAACAGGCGTTGGGCCACCACAGACACCAAACAAAGTTTTTAACAGGGCGTTGTGGCCACCACGACACGCACATAAAGTGTGTTTAACAAGGCGTTGGGCCACCTACGATACCTAACATAAAGTGTGTTAACAGGGCGTTGGGCCACCACGACACCAACATAAAGTGGTGGTGTACACTAAGGTGCGTTGCCCACCACGACACCAACATAGGTGTGTTAACAGTTGCGTTGGGCACCACGAGAACCCAACATAAAGTGTGTTACAGGGCGTTGGGCCACCACGACACCAACATAAAAGTGTGTTAACAAGGCGTTGGGCCACCACGACACAACATAAAGTGTGTTAACAGGGCGCGTTGGGCCACCACGACACCAACATATAGTGATTTGTAACAGGGCGGTGGTT
>NW_019943610.1:44645-46733 GCF_002910315.2 Salvelinus sp. IW2-2015
AATCAGGCCGATTCGTGAACTACCCGAACGACACCAACAATACAAAGTGTGTTAACAGGGCGTCGTGGGCCACCCACGACACCAACATTAAAGTGTGTTTAACAGGCGTTGGGCCACCACGACCAGCAACATAAAGTTGTTAAACAGGCGTTGGGCCACCACGACACCTACATAAAGTGTTTAACAGGGCCGACGTTAGCCACACACACACGCATACATATAAAGTTTGTTAACAGGGCGTTGGGCCACCACGACACCAACATAAAGTGTGTTAACAGCGGGGTGGCCACCACGACACCAACATAAGTGTGTGTAACAGGGCGTTGGGCCACCACTGACCACCCAACATAAAGTGTGTGTTAACAGGGCGTTGGGCCACCACGACAACCCTACATAAAAGTGTGTTAACCAAGCGTTGGGGCCCCACGAACCAACATAAAGTGTTTAACAGGGCGTTGGGCCACCACGACACCAACATAGTGTGTTAACAGGGCGTTGGGGCACCACGACACCACAATAAAGTGTGTTAAACAAGGGCGTTGGCCACCACGAACCAACATAAAGTGTGTTAACAGGGCGTTGGGCCACCACGACCGCAACATAAAGTGTGTTAACAGAGGCGTTGCACCACGAACCAACATAAAGTGTGTTAACAGGGCGTTGGGCCACCACCACACCACAACATAGGTGTTAACGAGGTGTTGGGGTCCACCACGAACCAACATAAGTGTGTTAAAGGCGCGTTGGGCCAGCCACGGACTTTATGTTGGTGTCGTGGTGGCCCAACGCCCTGTTAACACACTTTATGTTGGTGTCGTGGTGGCCCAACGCCCTGTTAACACACTTTATGTTGCTGTCGTGGTGGCCCAACGCCCTGTTAACACACTTTATGTTGGTGTTGTGGTGGCCCAACGCCCTGTTAACACACTTTATGTTGGTGTCGTGGTGGCCCAATGCCCTGTTAACACACTATGTTGGTGTCGTGGTGGCCTAACGCCTTGTTAACACACTTTATGTTGGTGTCTCCTTTACTGTGGCAGTTACCTATAGATTAGTCAACCAGCTCTCACAGTCTCAAGTCAGAATTAGATGTTCATCCATGTTTCTCAAAAGTACATTTTTCAAAGTTGTTCTAAACGTCAAATTTCGAAGTGTTTAAGGTTAAGCTTAGGCATTAAATTCACATTCTTAAGGTTAGGCAATAACTGCAAATGGTTAAGTTAAGGGTTTAAGATTGGGCTAAGCTTAAAACAAAACTATCAAAAACAACTATCTACTGCTGGATTTGAACATGCAACATTTAAAATCAGAGGCAACTGCTTATGCCCATTTGATTCCCCATCCACAATGTCCTAGCAAAACCAAAACCTACTTGAAGGCAACAGTGCTCACTGTTGCCTCAAGTGGTCGGTTTCCACATAATCTCCCGACGTCCTCAGACCTGGATGGACTTTGAATACTGACTTGTGTCACGGGTGACCTGGCTGAAATCATTAGCTACCTCAGCTGAAGGCCCCAGAGCTGCGTGGGCTGAAGGCACCAGTGAACCCCCTGAGCTGAAGGCCCCAGTGAACCCCCTGAGCTGAAGGCCCCAGTGAACCCTCTGGGCTGAAGGCCCCAGAGAGCCCCCTGAGCTCAATTAGCCAATTAGAAAGCCTAGGGGGTCCCTAAGTGTCACCCATGAAATCAAGATGTTAGGGTTTAAAAAACAGTGGAGGACCGATAGTCATTCGCATTATTGTCAAACGTTCGTTGTTCCTGGTGTTGACTTGGACAATTGGTCAGAAATTAAACGCCTGTTTTATTTTTACCCCATACACAAAGAGATCAGAATGGGTTTTCTTACAGGGCGCAGGCTTATTTGCGTCGCGGTGTGGGCGGCTGATACAGCAAGTTAGACACAGCACACAACACACACACACACACACACACACATCACACACACACACCACACATACAAACAACACACACCACACACACACAACATCACAGTATCACACACACACACACACACACAACATCACACACACACAGCAACATGCACGCCACACACACACAGAACACAGCAGACACACAGGGCAGGGTGTG
>NW_019943610.1:46758-52393 GCF_002910315.2 Salvelinus sp. IW2-2015
GTGCTGATACAAAGCGGTAAGGATGACGGCGAGCGCACGCACGCACGCACGCACGCACGCACGCACGCACGCACGCACGCACCACGCACGCACGCACGCACGCACGCACGCACGCACGCACGCACACACACACACACACACACACACACACACACCACACGGGGTAGGGTTGCATGTGATTAAAATAAACCAGGCTGTTAATTTCTGACAAATTGCTTTTGACCCTCTGGCTGTGGATTGATGAGCAGAGTTACAATCATATATTACTTCGAACATAATAAATTCATAATTCAGGACGTTTGATAAGTAGCCGATTGGAATGCAGAAGGCCATTGGTTGTTTGAGACTGTCACGTTCCTGAGGAGGAATTAGACAGCCGTTACAGAGACCAGGTAAATGTGAAGCTTTATGTAGATAGTGCATGTGCAGAGTCTTCAGAAACTATTCACAGCCATTGATTCATTCTACATTGTGTTGTGTTACAGCCTGAATTGAAAATGGATTCAATTTATTTATTTTATCACCATATACACACAATACACCAAAAGTGAAAACATGTTGTTATATGTTTTTATGTGCAATTTATTTAAAAAATTAAGTACAAAAACATTTACATAATAACATAATTATTCACACCCTGAGTCAATACATGTTAGAATCATGGTGAAATCCCAGAGGCGGATTCCTTCTTTAAATCACACTGAGTTAGGAAGGACACTGTATCTTTGTAGTGACTGGGTGTATTGATACACCATCCAAAGTGTAATTAATAACTTCACCATGCTCAAAGGGATATTTAGGTCTGCCTTTTTTACCCATCTGCCAATAAGTGGCCTTCTTTGCGAGGCATTTGAAACCTCCCTGGTCTTTGTGGTTGAATCTGTGTTTGAAATCACTGCTTGACTGAAGGACCTTACAGATAATTGTGTGTGTGGGGTACAGAGACGAGTGGTCATTCAAAAATCATGTTAAACACTATTATTGCACACAGAGTGAGTCCATGAAACTTATTTTGTAACTTCGTAAGCTATTTTCTTCACAACCTGAGAGGAGTATCAACTCCTTTCTTCACAACCTGAGAGTATTCAACTCCTTCTTCACAACCTGAGGTATTCAACTCCTTGTCTTCACAACATGGAGTATTCACTCCTTTTCATCACAACCTGAGAGTATTCAACTCCTTTTCCTCACAACCTGAGAGTATTCAACTCCTTTTCCTCACAACCTGAGAGTATTCAACTCCTTTTCTTCACAACAGGAGTATCAACTCCTTTTCATCACAACATGGGAGTATATTCAACTCCTTTTCCTCACAACCTGAGAGTATTCAAACTCCTTTTCCTCACAACCGAGAGTATTCAACTCCTTTTCTTCACAACCTGAGAGTATTCAACACCTTTTCTCCACAACCTGAGAGTATTCAACTCCTTTCTTCACAACCTGAGAGTATTCACTCCTTTTCTTCACAACCTGAGGGTATTCAAACTCCTTTCCTCACAACCTGAGAGTATTCAACTCCTTTTCTTCACAAGAGAGTATTCAACTCCTTTTCCTCACAACCTGAGATATTCAACTCCTTTTCTTCACAACTAGAGTATTCAACTCCTTTTCTTCACAACCTGAGAGTATTCAACTCCTTTTCTCACAACCTGAGAGTATTCAACCCCTTTTCCGTAACAAAGACGTTGAATACTTAATGACTCATGAAGACATGTCATTTTTCATTTTTAATCAATGGTAAAAATTTCGAAAAGCAAAATTCCACTTTTACATTGTGGCTATTTGTGTGTAGGTCAGTGCCACAAAATATCAATTTAATCCACTTTACATTCAAGCTGTAAAACAAAACAATTAGGAAAAATGTAAGGGGTGTGAATACTTTCCGAAAGCACTGTATTTTGGGTTTAACTTTTATCAGTAACTGTCTTCTGAACTGTGTTGAAATGGAAATTAAATATATAGTTTAATCCAAATATATGTCTGGTGTTAAGTCTTCACAATATGTTCTTATAAGGTTCACTTGAAACATTTCAAGTTCGCCATGTCTCTCCCTTATTGCCTTGTTCCTCTGTGTTCAAACAAGCAGAGGCCAAGTAGACACCAGGAACGATGAACGTTTAACAATATGAGAATTACTGTCGGTCACTCTCCTGTTTTCAGAATTACTATCGTCACTCCCCTGTTTCAGAAATACTAGCGGTCACTCCCTTGTTTTCAGAATTACTATCGGTCACTCCCCTGTTTTCAGAATTACTATCGGTCACTCCCCTGTTTTCAGAGAATACTAGCGGCACTCCCTGTTTTTCAGAATTACTATCGGTCACTCTCCTGTTTTCAGAATTACTATCGGTCACTCCCCTGTTTTCAGAAATACTAGCCGGTCACTCCTTGTTTTCAGAAGTTCATTCGGTCACTCCCTGTTTTCAGTATTACTATCGGTCACTCCCTGTTTTCAGAAATACTAGCGGGCACTCCCCGTTTTCAGAATTACGATCGGTCACTCTCCTGTTTTCAGAATTACTATCGGTCACTCCCCTGTTTTCAGAATTACTATCGGTCACTCTCCTGTTTTCAGAATTACTATCGGTCACTCCCTGTTGTTCAGAAATTACTATCGGTCCACTCCCCTGTTTTCAGAATTACTATCGGTCACTCCCCTGTTTTCAAGAATTACTATTGGTCACTCCCCTGTTTTCAGAATTACTATCGGTCACTTTCCCTTGTTTCAGGAATTACTATCGGTAACTCTCCTGTTTCAGAATTACCTTCGGTCACTCCCTTGGTTTCGGATTACTATGTCACTCCCCTGTTTTCGAATGTATTCTCGGTCACTCCCCTGTTTTCAGAATTACTATCGGTCACTCTCCTGTTTTCAGAATAATACTATCGGTCAATCCCGCTGATTTCAGATTACTATCGGTCATCCCTTGTTTTCAGAATTACTATCGGTCACTCCCGTTGTTTTCAGAATTACTATCGTCACTCCCTTGTTTTCAGAATTACATCTCTCTCTTTTTTTTTTTGTATCAGCACCGTGGCCCTGTAGAAACCCATTCTGCGTAGTTGAGTGACAGAGAGAGAAGAGAAGTTCTCCATAGCAGATTTATGACRTCCATAATGGTTTAATGTCTGGGTTTGACACTGATATGGAGGGGGAAGTGAAGTGGCTCTGAGTAAGGGCTTGGCCCAGAGGATTTTACTGTCACAGCTGACGACAGTCACTTTCTCCATGCAGATTAAATTGGTGTTCACAGATGATGACAGTCACTTTCTCCATGCAGATTAAATTGGTGTTTACAGATTTGCCCGGGGAGCATGCTGCGCCCCTGTGACACCGGCTGATGATGACAAGTCAGAGACGAGACCGGGAGTCGAAGACGACACGAGAACAGACCAGCTGTAGCATGACATTGAGGCTGTAGATACTGATGCTGCAGACACTGATGCTGCCGACACTGATGCTGCAGAGAAGGATGCTGCAGACACCACTGCTGCAGACACTGATGGTTAGGATTCCATTACATACAGCCTGTACTGGTTTACACATCAGTCAGAACAGTCAGCATTACAGATAATGGTACACCACTGTAGTCAGAAAACTTCATCATTACAGATAATGGTACAACACTGTAGTCAGAACAATCATCATTACAGATAATGGTACACCACTGTAGTCAGAACAATCATCATTACAGATAATGGTACACCACTGTAGTCAGAACAATCATCATTACAGACAATGGTCCAGTGCTGCTGTAAATTATTTTACAGCAATGTTGCTGTTGCTATTGCTAGGTTTACTACAGTACAACAGGCTGTTGTTAGGTCTACTACAGTACAAGCGGCTGTTACTAGTACAGCTGGCTGTTGCTAGGTCTACTACAGTACAACTAGTTGTAGCTAGGTTTACTAAAGCACAAATGGCTGTTGATAGGTTTACTACAGTACAAATGGCTGTTGCTAGGTATACTACAGTATAACTGGCTGTTGTTAGGTCTACTTAATCAGTTAATTTGGATCTCAGACACTGTTAATTCCAATACATCTCACTACAGTGTTACTGGGTTTAAGAAGTGTTCAACAGAGGGTTTTTACAGCTGGGCACAAGAAGAATGTTTTCAAAGTTTAAAACCACACTGGATTGTTTGAACAGATGTCTTTTTTCTGATGGATGGATGGAGAGCGAGAGAGCAAGAGAGCGAGAGAGCGAGAGAGCRAGAGAACGAGAGAACGAGAGAGGGAGAGAGCGAGAGAACGAGAGAACGAGAGAGCGAGAGAGCGAGAGTCACTTTGATAGTCTAAATCCACTGTTAAATGCAATCAATAATCTGTAGAATCCCTTTCAACTACAAATTAAACGTTAACATAATTCTCAGAATATTTGGCTAAAAGGTCATATTCACCTTGCTATTTTAATTTTAATCAAGCAAACCACCTAATTACATCGAAACACATGAAAACAATGTAATAACACATTAAACCCATGTAATAACACATTAACCTCTAATTCCTCCCAAACCCGGATCCGGGAGCACCCCCCACAGTAAAAAAGCTGACTAGCATAGCCTAGCATAGCGTCACAAGTAAATACTAGCATCTAAATATCATTACATCACAAGTCCAAGACACCAGATGAAAGATACACATCTTGTGAATCCAGCCATCATTTCTGATTTTTAAAATGTTTTACAGGGAAGACACAATATGTAAATCTATTAGCTAACCACGTTAGCAAAAGATCCGCTCCCAGCCCCTCTCCTCCTCTCCCGTCTCGGGGCGTTTGCGGTCGCCTCTCCCTCCTCTCCTTCACTCTTCCTCTCCCTCCCTCTCCTTCCTTCTCTTCCTCTCCTTCCACCTCCTTCCTCTCCCTCCTCTTCCTTCCTCTCCTCCTTCTCCCTCCTCTTCCTCCTCCTTCTCTCCTTCCTCTCCCTCCTCTCCCCTTCTCTCCCTCCTCTCCTCCTCTCCTTTCCCTCCTTCCTCTTCCTTTCCTCTCCCTCCTCTCCTCCCCCCTCTCCTCTCCTTTCCTTCCTTCCTCTCCCTCTCTCCTTCCTCTCCTTCACTCCTTCCTCTCCTTCCTCTCCCTCCCTCTCCCTCCTCTCCGCCTTTCCTTCCTCTCCCCCCCACTCTCCTTCCTCTCCCTGCTCCCTCCTCTCCCTTCCTCTCCCTCCTCTCCTTCCTCTCCCTGCTCTCCCTCCTCTCCTTCCACTCCTTCCTCTCCTCCTCTCCTTCCTTTCCCTACTTTCCTTCCTCTCCCTCCTCTCCTTCCTCTCCCTCCTCTCCTTCCACTCCTACCACTCCTTCCTTTCCCTCCTCTCCTTCCTCTACTTCTTCCTCTCCTTCTCCCTTCTCCTCCTCTCCCTCCTCTCCTTCCACTCCTTCCTCCCCTACTCTCCTTCCTCTCCTTCCTCTCCCTTCTCCTTCTTTCTTTCCCTCCCTCCTCTCCTTCCTCTCCCTCCTATCCTCCGCCCACTCCTGCCTCTCCTCCTCTCCCTCCTCTCCCTCCTCCCTATTTTCCTTTCACTCCTTCACTCCTTCCTCTCCCTCTTCACCTTCCTCTCCCTCCTCTCCTTCCTCTCCTTCCTCTCCCTCCTCCTCCTCCTCTCCCTCCTCCCTATTTTCCTTCCACTCCTTTCCA
>NW_019943610.1:58612-66379 GCF_002910315.2 Salvelinus sp. IW2-2015
AGCAAAAGACACCACTTTTTTTACTCCACCAGTTTTTACTCATCAGTAGCCATCACTAAATTCGACTAAATAAATATATAATAGCCACTAACCAAACACAACTCATAAATGACAGTCTGATAAACATATTTATTGTATAGCATATGTTTTTTTAGAAAAATGTGCATATTTCAGGTATAAATCACAGTTCTACATTGCAGCTGCAATCTGAAATAGGCCGAAGCTGCCAGAATAATACAATACCAACGTCAATTCCTAATTACTCATCTTATAAACATTTTGAAAAATACACAGCGTACAGCAAATGAAGCCCAACAACTTGTGAATCAGCCAATAATGTCAGATTTTTTAAGTGTTTACAGCGAAAACACAATATAGCATTATATTAGACGTTAGCACGAATAGCCAGAAACACAAGCATTACCAGCAGCACAGGTTAGCGATCGTAACACATACAGCAAAAGTATATAATTTTGACTAACCTTGATTAACTCGTTCAGATGACAGTCCTGTAACACATATTACACAATGCATATAGGTTTTGTTCGAAAATGTGCATATTTAGCAGCACAAATCGTGGCTATACATATGATCAGTGGCAACAAGGTATCATTGTTCTGGTCGCGCCATCTTGGAAGGCACCTAACGTTTACGATTATTTATCGATTAGATTGACAAAAGAATACAGGTGGGACAGCAAATGAAAGATGCATAGGTATTAGATGCAAACCGCTGAGTTAGATTTTAAAATTAACGTTACTAAGACAATACAAGTGGTTACCCAGAACTAGGCCGCCACGTTCCTCTCCCTCCTTTCCTTCCTCTCATTCTTCCTCTCATTCTCCCTCTCCTCCTCTCCCTCCTTTCCTTCCTCTCCTTCCTCTCCGTCCTCCCCCCCACTCCTTCCTCGCCTTCATCTCATTCCTCTCCTTCATCTCCTTCCTCTCCCTCCTCTCCTTCTTCTTCTTCCTCTCCTTCCCAGAGGTCATGTACATTACAGGCATCAGTGTTGCGGCTGTGCTGAGGCCCTCCTCTCTAATAAACTGGGGAGGATTAGAGGGAGAATGTAATATAGCACAGTCACTTCAGCCTGACAGCCATTTTAGGAGGGGGTTGGGAGGAGACGGGGTAGATACATGACAGCCATTTTAGGAGGGGTTTGGGATGAGACGGGGTAGCTACATGACAGCCATTTTAGGAGGGGGTTAGGATGAGACGGGGTAGCTACATGAGAGACATTTTAGGAGGGGGTTGGAATGAGACGGGGTAGCTACATGGGAGACATTTTAGGAGGGGGTTGGGAGGAGACGGGGTATAACATGATAGACATTTTAGGAGGGGGTTGGAATGAGACGCGGTAGCTACATGGGAGACATTTTAGGAGGGGGTTAGGATGAGACGGGGTAGCTACATGAGAGACATTTTAGGAGGGGGTTGGAATGAGACGGGGTAGCTACATGAGAGACATTTTAGGAGGGGGTTAGGATGAGACGGGGTAGCTCATGACAGATTTAAAGGATAATTCTCTCTGGGTTTATTTCCATAACATGAGACGGGGTAGCTACATGGGAGATTTAAAGGATCATTCTCTCTGGGTTTATTTCCATAACATGAGACGAGGTAGCTCATGACAGATTTAAAGGATAATTCTCTCTGGGTTTATTTCCATAACATGAGACGGGGTAGCTACATGGGAGATTTAAAGGATAATTCTCTCGGGGTTTATTTCCATAACATGAGACGGGGTAGCTACATGGCAGATTTAAAGGATCATTCTCTTGGGGTTTAACATAACATAACATTACAATCTGCTTCTTTGAACTGTGTTGCCGTTTAGCTTACTTGATTTGTAAAAAAAAAGAAAAAAAGAAAAGGGGTATTATATTAAATGTTTAGTGACCGAGAGACGTGTGTTAAATCCTTATGGGTTCATGAAGAATATGATTTGTTAATCTGCAGGTCTTTGAAGTGATTAGAGAGGGAGGGTTAAAATGGCAGAGGGGATTTTTTTAAATGGCAGAGAATATCAAATCCATGGTCCTTGCTTGGTGTTATGAGGTTTTTTGCCGTAAGTGATATTGATATATGAAGAAGTGGGATTGTTCCATTATTAAATCCTTTAGAGATCGCCCAGTTTCCATCCATATTGGTCCAGTTAATTAGGACATGTCTTCAGCTTTGCAATATTCAAGCTGTTTAATATCTAGACCCCAAATAAAGAATTGTATGGCCATAAGATTAAACAATCAAATGCTATTTCTGTTTAGGTCACTGGTAGCCTCGTTGTGGGCGTACAGACAAACGTTTTACAGTTCTGCTTTTATAGATCTGACTTGCTTGTAGTTTTAGCGTTGATTGATCCTAATGTCAGTGTCAGACTGTCTCCTGGTAAGTAGAACGCTGTGTGACTGGAACCTTCTCTGAAACAGTGTGTGTTTGTGTTGGTTTGTGTGTATATGTGTGTGTGTGTGTGTGTGTGTCTGCGTGAGTCTGAGTGTGTGGTGTGTGTGTGTGTACGTGTTTGTTGTGTGTGTGGAGAGGGTGCCGGCTGAGTGTGAGAGAGGGCAGGAGGGCCCGGGTGAGCTGGGCGGCAGAAAAACCCCCCGGCCCCACGAAACCCGCGGGGGAGCGGTGAGCTGAGGCAGTACGGAGTGTTGAGTGGTGAGTCGTGAGTTGTGAGTGTGAGCTGTGGAGTTGGGTGGATGTGTGATGGTGCGGGAGTCTCAGGGTATCTGTGCTCGTGATAGTGCCTAGGTGGCTGTGTGTCGTGTGTGTGTGTGGGGGAACAGCCCGACAGACGCCGCTCAGGGGCAGCTGGAGGGGACCAGAGGTGGGTACAATGTGTTGTGTGTGCCGTAGATGGTCTTGTCTCGAGTGTCCGGCCGTGAGTGTTGTAGATGGAGCGCGGCTGCGCCGGCCACACAAACGCTGGCGGGGGAAGGGTAACCTAATGGTCGATGGTGGCCTGGGTGACATAGGCGGTGACAGTCGAAGTGAGAACCGTGTGCGAAAACCGGCCGATCGCCCGGTCCGCGTCGTCAGTGCCTTTTGACGCCCGATCCAGAGTGAGGGCCCCGCGGCGATCCCGGAAGGCCACAAGCAGGCCGGGGGGGGAACGGTAGGGGAGTGATGGGCCGGAACACCACCACTCCCAGAAAGGCCCCGCTCCAGCCGCTTGTCGGTCCCGTGCCTGCTGTGGTGTGTAAGGGGTTGCCGTGGTGGGTGTGGGCGGTGTCATTTGGAGGAAGAGGAGGACCATCCTACTCAGAGAATATTCAGATTTTTTTGTATTTTTATGAAACATTAAAAAGTTATCATTTTAAGATTAAACTAGACTGCATATATTCACATGTAACCAAATATCTGATTAAAACCCACTGATTTGCAGTTGCCTCAACAGCAGTCTCATCACTGGAGGCTTCGTGCCATGGATCCAGACGTTACCATGGTGGAGCTGTAAGAATGTCAGTCCGTCCTCTGGCTACATTGACTTCAATACAAAACACAAGACTGATATATTGAGATAGTGATTATTGATAAATTGAGATAGTGATTATTGATAGATTGAGATAGTGATTATTGATAGATTGAGATAGTGATTATTGATATATTGAGATAGTGATTATTGATATAGGGGGATAAGCTAACACATAGGAGAGAGTTGTAACAGAAGGAGTAAAATACGGTCGTCGGAGGGACATGTTCGATTTGCCAACCAAACATGAATGAGGCCAAAGAGGAAAAGCGGGAGAAGAGGACAGGGAGGTTAGACACAGGATACCGAATTATAAGGGGAAAGAGTCATCTCTCTTGGGCTTTAACATAACAAAGGAAATTACAATCTGCTGTCTTGCAGGAAGCTCGTCAGTTGCCGTTTAGCTGTAACTTAGATATCCTGAGTAGAAGAATAAAAAAGAAGACAAGGAGGAGGGAAAGAATGAGAAGGCGTGAGTATTATGGATTAAAATGCGAATTTGAGTGAGCTCGTAGAGAACGTGCGTAAAGGTTTATAAAATCCTGTATGGGTCCATGAGACCAAGAATAGGCCCACAATTTGGAAAATGTGTTAATGTGTCCGGAGGTCGGTTGATAGTGATTGAGAAGGGGAGGCCCTTAAAATGGGCAGAGGGGATTTGAGTTTGTAGAATGGCGCACGAAGAATACTCAAATCCCATGGTCCCCTTGCTTGGAGATGATGATGAGTTTTTTGAGCGCTAATGATTAATTGATGAGGGATGAAGAAGTCGGATTTGTTGCATTATTAGAATCCTTAGTTAGAGATCCAAGGCCGCCGGGAAAGTTGTCCAGTCCCATACTTCGCGTCCAGTTAATGTAAAGGACATGTCTTCAGCTTGCAATAATTCAAGACATAAGTTTAATACCTAGACTTCGCCAAATGAAAGCCCAATGTCCGCATGGCCATAAGCCTTAAGAACAGATCCCACCCTTGCTATTTCGTTAGGTCACTTCGGTTAGTCGTTTGGTAGGGGGCGCATCCACAGGGACGAGGACCGTGTTATAACGCCAGCCCTCTTCTTGCCCTTGTTATAGATCTGAACTTGCTTCGTAGTGGTTTAGCGTTGATTGATCCTAATGAAAACAGGTGTCAGACTGTCTCCTGGTAAGTAGAACGCTGTGTGACTGGAAACCTTCTTCTGAAACAGTGTGTGTTTGTGTTGGTTTGTGTGGGTAACATGATGGCGGCGGGGGCGGGTGAGAGCGGGAGGCCGGCCGGAAACAGCGTGTTGTGGTGTGTGTGTCTGCGTGAGTCTGAGGGTGTGTGTGTGTGTTGTGGGGTACGTGTTTGTTGTGTGTGTGGAGAGGGTGCCGGCTGAGTGTGAGAGAGGGCAGGAGGGCCCGGGTGAGCTGGGCGGCAGAAAAACCCCCCGGCCCCACGAAACCCGCGGGGGAGCGGTGAGCTGAGGCAGTACGGAGTGTTGAGTGGTGAGTCGTGAGTTGTGAGTGTGAGCTGTGGAGTTGGGTGGATGTGTGATGGTGCGGGAGTCTCAGGGTATCTGTGCTCGTGATAGTGCCTAGGTGGCTGTGTGTCGTGTGTGTGTGTGGGGGAACAGCCCGACAGACGCCGCTCAGGGGCAGCTGGAGGGGACCAGAGGTGGGTACAATGTGTTGTGTGTGCCGTAGATGGTCTTGTCTCGAGTGTCCGGCCGTGAGTGTTGTAGATGGAGCGCGGCTGCGCCGGCCACACAAACGCTGGCGGGGGAAGGGTAACCTAATGGTCGATGGTGGCCTGGGTGACATAGGCGGTGACAGTCGAAGTGAGAACCGTGTGCGAAAACCGGCCGATCGCCCGGTCCGCGTCGTCAGTGCCTTTTGACGCCCGATCCAGAGTGAGGGCCCCGCGGCGATCCCGGAAGGCCACAAGCAGGCCGGGGGGGGAACGGTAGGGGAGTGATGGGCCGGAACACCACCACTCCCAGAAAGGCCCCGCTCCAGCCGCTTGTCGGTCCCGTGCCTGCTGTGGTGTGTAAGGGGTTGCCGTGGTGGGTGTGGGCGGTGTCATTGGAGGAAGAGGAGGACCATCCTACTCAGAGAATATTCAGATTTTTTTTGTATTTTTATGAAACATTAAAAAGTTATCATTTTAAGATTAAACTAGACTGACATATTCACATGTACACCAAATATCTGATTAAAACCCACTGATTTGCAGTTGCTCAACAGCAGTCTCATCACTGGAGCTTCGTGCCATGGATCCAGACGTTACCAGGTGGAGCTGTAAGAATGTCAGTCCGTCCTCTGCTACATTGACTTCAATACAAAACACAAGACTGATTATATTGAGGATAGTGATTATTGATGATGGAGATAGATTATTGATAGATCGAGAATTATTTTTATTATTGTGAGATTATTGATATTGAGATTGTATGAGGTAGTGATTATGTCGATGTAAAGATTGAGGGAGGATGGGAGGGCAGAAAGGAGAGATAAGTGATTATTGATATGATAGTACTGAGATAGTGAATTATCTGATATGATATGTGATTAGATGATATCTGATTGAGTATTTGATATGATAGATGATGAGATAGTTGATTATTGACTAGAGTATATGTATGATATTGATATGATAGTGATTATATTGAGATAGTGATTATGATGATATATTTGATATATTTATGATTATTGATATATTGAGATAGTGATTATTGATAGATTGAGATAGTGATTATTGATAGATTGAGATACTGATTATTGATAGATTGAGATACGATTATTGATATATGAGATGTGATTATTATATATTGAGATAGTGATTATTGATATATTGAGATAGTGATTATTGATATACTGAGATAGTGATTAATTGATATATTGAGATAGTGATTATTGATAGATTGAGATAGTGATTATTGATATATATTGAGATAGTGATTATTGATATAGATATGATTATATAGTTGAGATATAGTGATTATTGATAGATTGAGATAGCGATTATTGATATATTGAAGATAGTGATTATTGATATATTGAGATAGTGATTATTGATATATTGAGATAGTGATTATTGATATATTGAGATAGTGATTATTGATAGATTGAGATAGTGATTATTGATAGATTGAGATAGTGATTATTGATATATTGAGATAGTGATATTGATATATTGAGATAGTGATTATTGATAGATTGAGATAGTGATTATTGATATACTGAGATAGTGAAGGGTGATGGACTGAGACAGTGAAGGGTGAGGACTGAGATAGTGAAGGGTGATGGACTGAGATAGTGAAGGTGATGGACTGAGATAGTGAAGGGTGATGGACTGAATAGTGAAGGGTGATGGACTGAGATAGTGAAGGGTGATGGACTGAGATAGTGAAGGGTGATGGACTGAGACAGTGGAAGGATGATGGACTGAGATAGTGAAGGGTGATGGACTGAGACAGTGAAGGGTGATGGACTGAGACAGTGAAGGGTGATGGACTGAGATAGTGAAGGGTGATGGACTGAGATAAGTGAAGGGTGATGACTGAGATAGTGAGAGGTGATAGACTGAGATAGTGAAGGGTGATGGACTGAGACAGTGAAGGGTGATGGACTGAGATAGTGAAGGGTGATGGACTGAGATAGTGAAGGGTGATGGACTGAGACAGTGAAGGGTGAGACTGAGATAGTGAAGGGTGATGGACTGAGATAGTGAAGGGTGATGGACTGAGATAGTGAAGGGTGATGGACTGAGATAGTGAAGGGTGATGGACTGAGACAGTGAAGGGTGATGCCTGAGATAGTGAAGGGTGATGGACTGAGATTAGTGAAGGGTGATGGACTGAGATAGTGAAGGGTGATGGACTGAGATAGTGAAGGGTGATGGACTGAGATAGTGAAGGTGTGACTGAGATAGTGAAGGGTGATGGACGAGATAGTGAAGGTGATGGGACTGAGATAGTGAAGGGTGATGGACTGAGACAGTGAAGGATGATGGACTGAGATAGTGAAGGTGATGGACTGAGACAGTGAAGGGTGATGGACTGAGACAGTGAAGGGTGATGGACTGAGATAGTGAAGGGTGATGGACTGAGATTAGTAAGGGTGATGACTGAGATAGTGAAGGGGTGATAGGACTGAGATAGTGAAGGGTGATGGACTGAGGACTAGTGAAAGGGTGATGGACTGAGATAGTGAAGGGTGATGGACTGAGATAGTGAAGGGTGATGGACTGAGATAGTGAGGGTGAGGACTGAGATAGTGCAAGGGTGTATGGATTGAGATAGTGAAGCGGTGATGGACTGTAGTAGTGCA
>NW_019943610.1:66404-72347 GCF_002910315.2 Salvelinus sp. IW2-2015
AGGGTGATGGACTGAGATAGTGCAGGGTGATAGACTGAGACAGTGAAGGGTGATGGACGGAGATAGTGAAGGGTGATAGACTGAGATAGTTAAAAATACATCTTCTTAGGGCTAGACGTCCTGCCAGTGGGACACCTGTGGACAACTTCCGGTGAAATTGGAGGACGTGCAATTCAAATAAATAATCATACAAATTATGGATACTAAACATTTAGGAACATACAAGTGTCTTTTATCAGTTAAAAGCTTAAATTCTTGTTAACATATGGCTGCAATCCCGTTAACGGGATCGATATGACAACAGCCAGTGAAAGTGCAGGGCGCCAAATTCAAAAAACAGAAATCTCATAATTAAAATTCCTCAAACATACATGGATCTTATACCATTTTAAAGGTAATCTTGTTGTTAATCCCACCAAAGTGTCCGGTTTCAAATAGGCTTTACAGCGAAAACACCACAAACGATTATGTTAGGTACCACTAACTCACAGAAAAATTCTGCCATTTTTCCAGCCAAAGAGAGGAGTCACAAAAAGCACAAATAGAGATAAAATTTATCACGAACCTTTGATGATCTTCATCAGATGACACTCATAGGACTTCATGTTACACAATACATATATGTTTTGTTCGATAAAGTTCATATTTATATCCAAAAACCTCAGTTTACATTGGCGCCATGTTCAGAAATGCCTTCAAAATATCCGGAGAAATGTCAGAGAGCCACGTCAAATAACAGAAATACTCAACATAAACTTTGATGAAAGATACATGTTTTACATAGAATTAAAGATACACTTGTTCTTAATGCAACCGCTGTGTCAGATTTCAAAAAGCTTTACGGCAAAAGCACAATATTCAATAATCTGAGAACAGCGTTCAGACACAAAAGCAAGCCATACAGTTACCCGCCCAAATTGTGCAGTCAACAAAACTCATAAATAGTATTATAAATCTTCACTTACCTTTGCTGATCTTCGTCGGGAATGCACTCCCAGGACTCCCACTTCCACAAGAAATGTTTGTTTTGTTCGGTAAATGTCCATAATTTATGTCCAAATAGCTATTTTTGTTAGCGTGTTTGGTAAACAAATCCAAAGTCAGTTCACTAAAAGCAGACAAAATGTCAAAAAGTTCCGTAACAGTCAGTAGAAACATGTCAAACGATGTATTGAATCAATCTTTAGGATGTTTTTAACATAAATATTCAATAACGTTCCAAATAGCCCATCCAACTACCTACCTCATCCCCATATTGTTTTTATTAACTTTTTTGCTCTTTTGCACACCAGTATTTCTACTGCACATCTATCACTCCAGTGTTAATTTGCTAAATTGTAATTACTTCGCTACTATGGCCTATTTATTGCCTTACCTCCTGACTCCATTTGCACACACTGTATATATACTTTTCTATTGTGTTATTGGCTGTATGTTTGTTTATTCCATGTGTAACTCTGTGTTGTTGTTTTTGTCCCACTGCTTTGCTTTATCTTGGCCAGGTCGCAGTTGTAAATGAGAACTTGTTCTCAACTGGCCTACCTGGTTAAATAAAGGTGAAATAAAAAAATTATAAAACAATCTGTAACGCATTGAATTCACTGGCTTGTATGCGAAGCAGTAATTGTTTCAAAACATCTCCTGCCATGTCACTGATACGTCGTGAAACAGTGTTGTTTGATGAAGGCATTGTCTGTATATTTTTTGGGGGCCTTTTCCCCCAGCATTGTCCCAGCCATATCCGTGGCAGCAGGAAGAATGAAGTCCTCCACAATAGTATGGGGCCTGCCTGTCCTAGCCACTCGGTAGCTCACCATATAAGATGCTTCTAGCTCCTTCTTATTAATGGTATCTGTTGCTTTTACACACGTCTTACTACTCAAAAAATCGTCTTTATTATTGCTCCAAAAACTCCCGTGGCTTATTTTTCAAATTGGCATGATTTGTTTCTAAATGTCTGCACAAGAGTAAAGGTTTCATTGAGTTGTGAGACTTTGTACTTTTGCACATATAACACACKATCTCTGAGGAAAGGCACTACTCCCAATATAAGTGAACCCCAAATCAATGTAGTTCTCATCATATTTGCGCCTCTTCGATGGTCCAACGTCCCTGTCTGTTGTTCGGTGCTTTCCCATGTAAGGAGGCAGTAGCTCTCCGGCTGCATCTGATTCACAACTGTCAGTGTCCATGCTAGCTAGGAACAAATGTAGAATTACTGATGCTAGCATCGGATGTGCTCGTGGAAGCAGAACAACTTGTGTCGTCGACAGGTGCAGGTGTAGTCCTGCTGGTAGTAACAGTACTACCATTAGAGGCTGGTATGTGTCTCTATGGACGCGGGCCTTACTTTTTCAACCATTTATCAATTTTCGAGCAAACGGAACTAGCAGCAGCTACGTTTGGCTACATACGGACCGTTAGTGGAATTCCCGCAAGAGAGTAACGGTTAATGTGATTGGATGTTAACTATTCGACTAGGCTCCCTGTATTTGACATTGTGTTGTTATTTCGCTGAACACTTGATGGTTTAATTTTATTTTTGGGCAGTGAAACGAGGCTACTCAGGAGAGAAAACAACCTCACCCAAATGTATATAAATGTATAGCCCCGTTGGGAAATGTAAATGGGCTGTTTACGAATATGTGAAGATTTAGTTTTTAGTTTTTTGAAAATGTGAATCACATTTTGATTTGGCAGCATTGTGCCCAGTTTGGGAATACCTGCTGTACAGGATCGGTGTCTCCCCGTGGGACGGTTGAGCTAACGTAGGCTAATGTGATGACAGCATTTCCAAACTCCTAAATACTCTGCTGTCCAGAACAAATCAAATCAAGTTTATTTTATATAGCCCATCGTACATCAGCTATTATCTCGAAGTGCTGTACAGAAACCCAGCATAAAACCCCAAACAGCAAGCAATGCAGGTGTAGAAGCACGGCGGCTAGGAAAAACTCCCTAGAAAGGCCAAAACCTAGGAAGAAACCTAGAGAGAAACCAGGCTTTGAGGGGTGGCCAGTCCTCTTCTGGCTGGCCGGGTGGAGATTATAACAGAACATGGCCAAGATGTTCAAATGTTCATAAATGACCAGCATGGTCAAATAATAATCAGGAGTAAATGTCAGTTGGCTTTTCATAGCCGATCATTAAGAGTATCTCTACCGCTCCTGCAGTCTCTGAGAGTTGAAAACACAGGTCTGGGACAGGTAGCACGTCCGGTGAACAGGTCAGGGTTCCATAGCCGCAGGCAGAACAGTTGAAACTGGAGCAGCAGCACGGCCAGGTGGACTGGGGACAGTATAGTTTCACGTTTATTGTACAGTGAAAGAAAAACAATATGTTGTATTTGTTTCATTATTCAATTGTTTCTCTTAACAAGCTCTAACCAATATTGCCGTAATCAATATCTCCTCCCCCCTCTAACCACCCACACCACCTCCTCTCTCCTCTCTGTCTCTTCTGTGTGTGTTCCTCTCATGACCTTCTCCTATTCATGACCTCTCTCTCATGACTCTCTCTCCTATCATGACCTCTCTCCTATCATGACCTCTCTCATATAATGACCTCTCATCTCATGACTCTCTCATCTCATGACCTCTCTCCTAGCATGACCTCTCTCATATCGTGACCTCTCTCCTATCGATGACCTCTCATCTCATGACCTCTCTCCTTCTCTCATGACCTCTCATCTCATGACCTCTCTCCTCTCATGACCTTCTATTTCCTGACATCTCTCCTCTCAGGACCTCTCTCCTATCAGGACCTCTCTCTCTCATGACCTCTCATCTCATGACCTCTCTCCTCTCGACCTCTCTCCTATCAGACCTCTCTCCTCTCATGACCTCTCATCTCATGGACCTCTTCTCCTCTCAGGACCTCTCTCCTATCAGGGACTCTCTCCTATCAGGAGCTCTCCTCTCAGACCTCTCTTCCTCTCAGGACCTCCTCCTCTCAGGCTCCCTCAGGACCTCTCTTCCTTCTCAGGACCTCTCTCCTCTCAGGACCTCTCTCCTTCAGGACCCTCTCTCTCTCAGGACCTCTCTCCTCTCAAGACCTCTTCCTCTCAGGACCTCTCTCCTATCAGGACCTCTTCTTCTATCAGGAGCTCTGTCCTTCTCAGGACCTCTTCTCCTCTCAGGCCTCTCTTCTCTCAGGACCTCTCCTCTCAGACCTCTCTCCTTCTCAGGACCTCTCTTCCTCCTCAGACCTCTTCTCTCAAGGACCTCTCTCCTGTCATGACCTCTCTCATCTCCATGACCCTCTCTCCTATCTGGAGCTCTCTTCCTCTCAGGACTCTCTCCTCCTCAAGGACCTCTCTCCTATCAGGACCTCTCTCCTCTCAGGACCTCTCTCCTCTCAGCGGACTCTCTCTCCTCTCAGAGACTCTCTCCTGTCAGGACCTCTCTCCTATCAGGAGCTCTCTTCCTGTCGAGGACCTCTCTCCTATCAGGACCTCTCTCCGCTTCAGGACCCTCCTCTTCTCTATCAAGGAGCTCTCTCCTGTCGAGACCTCTCTCCTCTCAGGAGCTCTCTCCTCTCCAGGACCTCTCTCCTCTCAGGACCTCTCTACCTCTCAGGTTCTCTCTCCTCTCAGGATTCTCCCTATCAGGAGCTCTCTCCTGTCAGGAGCTCTCTCCTGTCAGGACCTCTCTCCTATCAGGAGCTCTCTCCTCTCAGGACCTCTCTCCTCTCAGGACCTCTCTCCTCTCAGGACCTCTCTCCTCTCAGGTTCTCTCTCCTCTCAGGACCTCTCTCCTATCAGGAGCTCTCTCCTCTCAGGACCTCTCTCCTATCAGGAGCTCTCTCCTCTCTCTCTCCTCTCCTGAATAGGGTGCCATTTGGGATGAATGGTGTCAGTAACAGCCCCCCGCTACCGAGTACTCGCCTGTTATCCTGGTGAATGCCAACCCATGCTAAGTGTTTATGAACTGTCAAGACAAAGTGTCTCTTCTACTGCATTCAGGATGATGTTAAAACAATTTACTCTCATCCACTCCCCACTGGGATAATCCCAAGGTTGAAATGTAGCTTAAAGCTGTATTTTAATTATTTTTTTTGTTGCTAATGTTAAGTAGAATCTTAAATATGTTCTTTTGTGTGTTTTTAAGACAGAAATACATAGAGAGAGAGAGAGAGAGAGAGAGAGAGAGAGAGAGAGAGAGAGAGAGAGAGAGATGTCTTTCTTTGGTACACTTAGTTTTGTTTCTTTTTCTACCTTAGTGGATGGAGGGATGTGTTTGAGGCGGTATTTAGAGAGCGGGTGTGGGAGGAAGCTTTAAGATGCTCAGAGACTCCATAGAGGAATCAGATGTTAATGCAGAGGGATAGAGAGGACACGTTTGTAGCTGTGAGCTAGCTCAGGGGGGACCACTGCTGTTTATCTGAAGAGAATGGAAAGTACTTTGAAAACAGCAGGGGTGGGTTCCGTTTGGGAATATGTAGGTGTTGCACTCCTTGACAAAAAAATAAATAATAATTGTAATTTTCTCACTTCCCGATTCAAGGCCTCCTACTCAAACACGGTTTCCACTCCTACGAATCCACTCTAACTGCTGCATGTTTGGGGCCCTCCAACAATCTCTCTGGTTTAAGAAAACACTTACCCCTATGTTGCCTTATGTTGAGTAATGTACAACGTTATTTTAAACTAAGTACATGATTGAGAAACAGATTTAGCAGAAGTGGACTATTGTCTATGGAACAACAACATGTCTTCCTCCTCCCTCCTCCTCCATTCAGGAGACACTGAGACAGGGTAGCAGGTGGCAGGGGACAGGCCCTGGTCCCCCCTCCTCCATTTAGGAGACACTGAGACAGGGTAGCAGGGGGCAGGGGACAGGCCCTGGTCCCCCCTCCTCCATTCAGGAGACACTGAGACAGGGTAGCAGGTGGCAGGGGACAGGCCCTGGTCTCCCCTCCTCCATTTAGGAGACACTGAGACCC
>NW_019943610.1:72372-89901 GCF_002910315.2 Salvelinus sp. IW2-2015
CCAGTGCAAAGAAGGCAAAATATGTGCACCCTACAAACTCTACGCAATGGGCGCGGGACCACATAAAAAGCCCTTCGTTGTACTGGCTGTAAATACACCAGCGGAAATATATCAATAATAAACGGCTTGTAACAATATACATATATACATCATGTTTATAGCCAGCTTACATATAATTTGCACATGTCAGCAACGATCAGAAAACTCTCTTTGCTCATGAAGTTCGTGGTTTGCGTGACCACTGGAGTAGGCTATAACCGTTTCTCCCCAACTGGCACCCTATTCAGCGCACTACTTTTGGCCCAAAGAGCCCTTATGAAGCCCCGGTTTAAAAAACGTATTACACTACCAAGGGAATAGGGTGCATTTGCGGATGTGAGCTTATGCATGAATTCACTGCAGCTTACCAGAGCTAGTGGCTAGTTATGTTTATAGTGTGAACGCCTGCCTTTACAACGCGCGATAAGAATTGATGGCACAACTGGAGAAACCATTTTACGAAAGGAAATAGAAAGACACGGGCTATGAATGGCAATCAATTCTGAAATAAGGCATAAGAGTGAGAGCGAGAGGGTTTGCAACCCTGTTTAAAAAACGAATAACACAGCAAGCTGCCTTATGGACCCCCAACCGGCCATAGATGACCGTAAGAGTTAGCGCACTAAAGTTAATTGACAAGCTGAAAAAATCCAAGGGTGTGCGAGAGATTGTGCTCAGGGAACTGAGGATCATGCTGAGGATGGACCTAGGTGTTCAATACTGCCACTGTGCCCGATGGCGGACCACACCACGGAGTGCTGATAGGCCGATAAAGACCTTGGAATAAAAAATTTCTCAAGGTGACAAGATATCTTCTCGTTTTAATTGTTCGAGAACCCAAGTCTGCAGCTGTATTCGATATCACGCCGGCGTGCACACACACACACACACAGGGTCTATTTTAACTAACTGTTAGGCATCTTGATAAAAAAAAGCATCCCAGAACCACAGGTGCTCTGCCATGCTCTCAGTGAATAAAGATGAGAACGAGAGCCTGCTCTTTCATGACATCCCGTCCTCCTGTTACCAGCTCTTTTCTCAGTTGAAATCAAAACTGGCCCACTGAGGATCACAGCATACTACAAAGGCCAATTAGGTCCTGCTGAGTTTAGTTTCAAATCCTGTTTGGCAGGTTCAGCAACTCCACAGCAGGGTCCCTGTTTGCTTTCGCCGGAGCACTTACGCACCCTGGTCTTGTTCACCTGTCTGATGAGTGTCCTTTACCCCACCAGGTGAAAGGTTGGCATAAGTAGGACACACAGAAATGTACTACTGTTAACAATGGAGATAGCCGGTCCAATGTTGCTGCCCCATTTGGTCAAAAAAGCAGGCATGGAAAAGATAGGAGATGAGCCTCTCTAACTACATTATCGATGGTAAAGGAGGGTTTTGTTCCTTCATGAGAATCTCCACTGGGTTTACATGCTCCAGGGTAAGGTGGCGCCTAACCTACCCAGGACCCACCCAGGGCCCCTTGTCTTGTCTATCCTGCTGTTCTGTTAATGCCATTGTAATGGTCTATGGAGGACAATCTGTCTGTGGTATCGTGTCTGTCGTTTGTAGTCAAGGCTAAGGCCGAAAACACATTGGTTTTTAATTTTTAACTAAAAAGAGCAGCATGTTTAATCAATTTCCACTTCATCCAACAGTGTGCCTGAATTTCTCCTATTCAGTTTTGTGGATGTGTTGGACTGAACTGGACGGTCCAAGGGTTTCAAATGACAGGTCTGTTCTGTTGATAGTGGCTTCTGGACAAAATGGCCGCCGGACCCTTCTTTGGGGGGGGGGTCCTGAGTGAGATAGAAAGGTAGCAGAGGAATGTCCGCCCTTCAACGATGCCAGAATGTGCAGGGAGACAGCCGGTCTCTTCTTCCCAAGCCCTGGAGGGGTAAGAGGAGGGAGTAGTAGACCCACAAAACACATTATGCCAGAGAAAAGTCAACCATCACATCTTTAGTTGTAGACATGTGTAGGCCGTTGAACCATCAAAAGGATAAGAGTTGGCTAACCTACAATCTATTTCTATCTGAGTGCGTGCATTAAGCATTAGGCCCCGTAGATGATACCAGCATCGCGAGTACACAGTAGTATCATGGCAAGAAAGCCAAAGCAGGACCTTTAACTTCTTTAGGGAAATAGCCCTAAGTTGCGAAAACAAACATCAATACGTTGTCATTCCCGAGTCACATTATTTATTTCCCAAAGACTATAGCCACACACATTTACATACAGCAGGTTCAAAAACGGACTAAAAGAGTTCGCCCTGCTCTTTTCGCCACGTGAAAATTATGCGAGTACTGGATCATCAACAGCCCCTACCTCTAAAATGAGTGAACCTAACATAGACTTCTAGAGTGTGTCTCTTTATAACTGTTTACTAGATACAGGAAAAAGTAAGCATATAACTAACGTTGTTGGCCATGCCGTGCACACACTGTACACGCGTAAAGACAACAGAATTTGACTGCTCGTTCCTATATACGGTTTTCACTGAGGCACAGACACATATAACTCGGCAGGCTTTCTCCCCCCTCGAGTTAACTTCAGATCCTTGACGGAAATGTTATGCCTCCTGCTTCTTCCCCGTCTGCCTCACAGCCCATGGACACAACAGGAGTGGGTGAGGAGAAAATGAACAGTGCCGAAATTACACACAACACACTTTTAGCTCTCTAGGAGTTCGTTACTTAACGGCTATATGAGCAATCTAGCACAGCATCGCCATTGGAGAAGGAACCTCCACGCTGACCACAGAGAGAGGAAGCTCACACGCCCACTCTATTCCTTATTAGTGCACTACTTTGACCAGGGCGCCCAGAGAGAAGAAATGTAGACGAAGTCCGACGTGCGGAAAGTATCCCCGAAGCGCTTTTCCTCTTAACCTGCTGGAGTGGCGCCCGTCTGGCGGTCGACCGGCCCCCAACGCCCCCGCTTCCGCTCTCTTCCAGAAAGCAGGGGATATTCCCCATTGCCTTCCAATTCCCTCAGACCGATCAGCTGAAGCTGGAAAGGCGTCCTGGTTCGAGTCCACGTACCGGTTCCAGTAATGGTAGAGTTCTGAAGTGACATAGACCAACTCATACGCTCACCCGCCCACGCCCTGAACAGCCCGCCATCCCGCCTTAAAGGATTCCACACCCGAGCTTACTTCACATTTAGAGGAGTAACCACTGAGACAGTTACAGGTATGCAGTATACCTTGTGGCGCCAGGAGAGATAAAGCACCCCCAGAAGAGAACAGACAGTCGGCTGGAGCGTCCCTCGCCTCCCTCTATCTATTATATTGAGAGACAACTAGATTGCCCTCACCAAAAGAACTGATCCAGAGTAAGTTAATAGTATTGCCCCCCCCTTATAAGGTATTCCGCTTTAAAATTATTCTAAGATGATTTAAATGCCAATCATTTTAAGAGGCGATATGCAGGGGGGACATGTGGCAAATCTAGGGCCCTCTGTGGTCCCCCCTGCCTTCCTCTCTGAATTAGGATGAAAAGTCAACAAGTGCCCATGGCACTAGTATAAATTACCGGCCCGACTTGGTATTCCAACCCCAGTGCTCGTGCAAAGAGTCTTCCTAGCCCGTCCAGGGGCTGTTGGCAGGGGGTAACCCCTCCAGAAAGACGCCTATTGATACCACCCCCTCTACCATAACCTATCTCAGATAGCCACATCTGCCAGACGACCAATCGATGGACTTCAGGTTACCCGACACACACCTGAGGGCAGAGATACTTGTAGTACAACCCTCAACGGAGAGCAGCCCAGACTCGCCAACCCCGATCTCTAGCAGAATAGGACCCCCTCGACCGCCTACGCGCGACAGGGGACAGCCCTTGGTCTCCCCTCCTCTTAGAAAAGACAGCCGTATCGCAGTGCTGTGGTAGTAGCTGAAAAATGACCTGGATGAGAGTAAAACAGGTGCAGAACCCTGGTTTGCCCAAAGACTAGGGCCCTTTACGTGCACACCCTCTCTGCCCCGATTTCAGCTGAGAAGACCAACTGTAAACACGTGAAAATTCCAGGCGAGATTCACTGGTGCAGATTGTGTCGTAAGGATGCAGTGTCCCTTCTGGAATAACTACACAGCCACCTCCTATATCACTACTTATTGATACATCGCGGAGTCTAGAGCTGAAAGAACGATGGACATCACTGTGAAGCTATTGCCCAGTGTCTTGGAGCAGGGGGTGGAAGTGTGAGGACGGCCGCACATGCTGCTTAAGCGAACCTCCCCATGGACCCCCCTCCCCCACGTCCTATGCCCATTTTCTCTAGGTAGATGCTACTATCTAACAGGTAGCTGACGATGAGTAGGGTACTCCCACTGTTGACAGTGCCAAGGCAGGCGAGCCCTTGAGGGACCAGGTGGCACCTGCGTCCTCCCATCCTCTGTACCAGGTTCTAGGAGAGGATGCACTGAGACAGCACCAGCATCTCCAGGGCCCTTCAGGACCCTCCCTCAGGCACTCTCCCAAGCTCGAGCCACTTTGGCACCGTGGACGAGGTGACCCCCTCCAGTCTCCACCATCTGCTCTGCCAGTTGTCGATCCGAACCAACTGAGGACACGCCAGACCAGCATGCCCCAGTCCCTCCCCGCCCCTGGCTACGAGGAGGCGGAGAAGGACGAGCGTAGAGGTAGAGGAGGAGGTTCAGAGATGCCCTTACAATATATGCACCACCCCTACTACTAAGTATCGCGCACGACCCACAGCTGAAGAACAGAGCGCGCATAGTGCAGCAGAGGAGCGAAGTCAAGTGCGATGCCAGCTATGACCCGTTGAGCCGTTGCTAGCCAAGCCATTACGCATACAGTCAACAATGTAACAACCAGCCCCAGCACTACAGTGGACGAGCGATAGTGATCGCTAATGCTGGGCTGAGGACTACGCATTAATGTTGATCCAGAGCTCGCCTATAAGACGTGAGTCGTCAAAGCCCCTCATCCAGACGCTACCTCAATAGCAAGCGACGAGAATCACACATCCGTAGGACACCACGAAACATACATTGATATACGGTGTAGCGGAGTGTCATGGGTTTGTGAAGTGTTAGCATAGAACAACTAGAAAGATACAGAGGACACAGATGCTACTAACCCGATATCGCTTCCATCCCTCTCATAATAAGTTTTCAAGAGAGAGCACGGAAGGGCACAGACAGCGTCTCCAGAAATAGCGACGGGAAGCGCACATAGACCAGCCTACGGAAACCAAGAGACCAGTACTGGTCACTCTATGCTCTCTCTTCCTCTATACGCGTTGATGAGACACTATGATAATCAGCTCAGAGTGAGCGAAGTGAGAGATATATTGAGCGATGATTTTTCAAGGGGGGCAGGGTGTAATGAGCCACGTTCTTGGGTCTCGCGTCTTCACTGCGCTTCCAATCTCTAGGAAGGACAGCACTGGGCGACAGTAGGATTGGGTGTGAACCAATCAGAATGGACTGATTTCCAAATGGGCTATCAGCGGGGCTATCATCCGCCTTGGAACACAAGCCCTCCCTACCTCCTCCCATCTATCAGGAGACATACTGGCGCCAGACACAAGTGCCCAGTGCCTTTCAGAAAGTATTCATACCCCTTGATTTATAGGCACAGCACTTTAGTGTTGCGTTACAGCACATAGAGATACAATCTGATTACGAAGCGAAACAGATGTCCTCTCACTGGCCCGCTCCCACCCCTACTACACAACATCTCTCCACAAGAGTGGGAACACTAGAAAAACATGTCTAGTTTAGAAATGGTTCTGCAATGTTTGTGAGGAGAATGATAAGAATAAGTCGTCGCAATTGGAGCAAGTACTAAGTTACCCCCTAGACGAGAGTGCGCGCATCCCTGCCCTCCATGTAGGAAGACACTTGATGAAGCGAGAGTGTTTCTGGCGTAATCCTAAGAGCCCTCTGCACCACGGTTAAGTGTGCATACCGAAGGTATGTCACCACCGTACTTTTACAAGTGCCCTGGTCACTACAACGCCTTCCTCCATGTAGATACTCAGTCTGACTGACAGTGGGATCATGTGTACGCTAGCACCAAGCCCCATGTTCGAAAGTGCACGCAGATAAGCAGACCTTTCTGGCAATGCCACACACTCTTCTACACTAATTCCAGCACAAACCTGCTAAGCCGACAAACTGCGAGACAGCCACTCCGGAACATCAATGGTCCCGTTTTGGTATGCTACTCCCAGTTGTCAATATTTAGCCTGCTGTTTTAGGTCTATGGAGTCCACCGTGGCTGAGAAGGTGCGAGAAGTTTGCTCTCCTCCTCCACGCTGCCCCCTTGATGGGGCAAAGGAGCAGAAGATGCACTGAGACGAACGAGTTTTCCTCTTGATTTGCGGGTTATGTTTTTTTGGACAGTTTTGTTTATCATACTGGTCCCTCTCTCCATGATTCGAGGATGAGAACCAAAGCGTCTGACTAAACAGCCCCAGTAGAACCCAAGTGATGGGCAGCCACCCAGGCAGTGGGACCTTGCAAGAGCCACTGTGTCCGCGCCCTCCTTCCGAGTATATCTCAAGTTGGAAGTCGTAGCATCTGTGAGTAGATGCCACGCCCACACAGTAACGCCCTTTGTATTCCCAGGACATAAAGACATTAAGTCTGTTGACGGCAGTGTTTCAGGGCTTTTAGTGCGCGCCTGTGTAGTCTGGAAAAAACGGGACCCACATGTTGGATGGTGACAGCCACTTTTATCCCTCCACTCCTGCCAACAGACTTCCCTTCATGATGCACCATCTGAGATATAGAATCAGGATATAGTAGCAATATGCATGGTGTGTACAGGCCCTGAGTACCTTCACCCTCTAATTGCTAAGTTGGAGACACCCTGAGACCCACTCCCACTTTTCTTCTTATTGGACCCAGTACGCAATGAGAGCAGGAGAAGCAGGCCCATGTCCCCTCTCCACAATCCAATTCCCTAGCGACTGCACAATCATGGAGACAAGAATCCCTGAGTGGTGTCCTATGTCAGCTCGGCTCTGCAGTTAGCGAGGAGCAAAGAGAACACGCGCCCTGCCTGAGTCTCCTGCTTTAAGGACTAGGCTCCTTTCTCATAGAGTATAACAGCCGAAGTCACAACAGTTCGTAAGAGATCTAGAGACGATCTGCTCACAGCAATGGCGTCAGGCAGAGAGGAGAATTCAAATATGACAATGTATTTTTTAATGCGCGGCTAACCACTCAGTAGCGGTGCACCCCCTAGCGGCTTTGCGTGATTACGACTGCGAAATCTGAGAAAAACCTCCGCCTCACTAGTTGCACGAGCCTGATAGGCTGACCTCTCTTGACCAAAATATAAGCTCACGAGTATTCATACAAGTGTATAGTTGCGACTTCCAAATTAGTGGATTCGGCACTAATTTCAGCCCGCGACCACACGAATATTTTGACAGGTGTATTAAAATCCCGAGCCACACAACCATGCCAATAAGATGCGTCCCATAGTGAACCATATCACCTTAGCTACGGGTTTTATAGTGCCTGAGCAATGTGCGCTCACAGGTGACCCTCACTCAGGAGCATCCTTAAAGTGTACCCTCTTCCAAGAACGGTGCGTAGCACAATAGTCCATAGAAGCAGCAACTGCACTACATTTGTCCGATCGACCAGCTAACTGTCCTGCCTCTGAACCCTCATTGCTTCAGCTGTCCCTATCACCCCTTGTGCATAGCCCAGCGTCACTTAAGTGCTTGGTTATTGTGTACAAAGTAAACACCAATCCCGTTGCAACTGGAGCAACCAATAGCATGACTATACAATTCGCATCTTCCATGGCGTGCGTACTTTGGTTACTGAGACCTAATTCAAACCCCATACCCATCATCAGGAACCAGGTTCTCAGTGGAGATTTAACCACATTCGTGCGTCCGTATGTGCTTCTTGAACCTGATGCTGTCGCAGAATTAGCGTAGAGTGGTCTCCGTTATGGTCATAATTATAAAGGCTAACAGGGTTCGTTGGCTCCTCCTAAGAACAAGATATATTATTAGCCGCCTTGCCAAACCCAATGCCTGATCTGCACAGCTCATCTGTCTTCAGACATAACTGCTGCGTAAAGCATACTAAAGAAAACTACTAGAGTGTAAAGCAAGAAACATAGTAGATAAACTACTATGTATATACAGCCTAGTGCCTACGGAGTGATAGCCGTGTGTAGCCTATAGAAAAATACTTGGCGATGTTGTGGTTTCCTCAGACGAGTGATCTACTAAGATAATAGGTAGCTACATGAAGTAAGAGGACAACATGTAATGTAGCCAACCATGTGATAGAGCGGTACGCCACTCCCCGCGCGGACCACAAATCAAAAGCGACAAGTAGTCCACCACATTGTTCTACCCTGAAATTCACAAAATAACTCTGTCACCATAAAGAAGCAGATCCCCTATTAGAAAATATTACCTAAGTACTCTCGTCATCTAAGGTTACTTACCTCACAATCTCTCCCGTTTGTTGGAGAGAGAATTAATTTGAAAAGTATAACTCGAATAGCTGAAATAATTGGGACAGGGTAGAACCAAAGTGTTGGTTCAGTTTCCCAGGGGAGTGGAACCCCTAAATTTGCTACTCAATGTGTCTCTTACTTCATGTAGCTAAAAATATTATTAGAAAGATACTGTTGGACAAACAACATGCAGATTGAAGGCCTACACCATACGACATGGTATCTGGCTTTGCTATATAGCATTAACTACATTCAATCTGATTGACTTTAGTAATAAATTGTAGATTATACTTACCTAGCATGCAATCTAGCATAATAGCTATTAGCGCGCTAATATTATTGTGTTTTTGCCACAACCATGGCAAAGAAAAGACCAACTACGCTAATTGCAGAACAGTAAATAAATGATGACACCCAAACGAATAGGTGGTAATTATAGAACACTACTGGATTTAACATTAAGTACCCAAATGTAAGGCACAGCAGCATTGTTGCTCAACAACGCCTACTTGTTGCATTCGACTATCTGACAAAGTCATGTATGAGTGAATTATCGACGAAGCGGAATCACGTGGCAAACTATAAGCTCGATCCAATCCTTATTCTCTAGACCAGAACTCTTATACAAGAATACTCACACTATAAACACCACGCATATAAAAACCGGCAAGGTAACATTCGCTTGATACCGACCATCAAAATGATTTATGAAGGTCTAGTTGGTCGTCATGTATTGCTTCAGAGTCTAATCAGGGCTGGATTAACCCTTCGATTGCAGACCCTCGCTATGTCGCACTGACCCCTGCGAATCCCATCTACAGATGCTCCTATAATCAGGGGACGGCGGACCAATGGAGTCCTGAATCCCCACTGCCCCCTGCTACCCCTCGTCGCAGTGTCTCTAAATTAAGGAGGACGGGGAGACACAGGCCTGCCCATGCGCCCCGTGCTATCACGTGTTCTCAGTGTCATCATGCTAGAATAAATGAGAGAGCCATGGCCCCTGCCGCCCCTCCTACCCTGTGCGTCAGTGCGTTCTGGAATGGAGGAGGGGGGACCAGGCCTGGTCACCCTGCCCCCCCTGCATACCCTGTCTCAGGTGTCCTCCTAAATTGAAGAAGGGGGGACCAGCCTGCCTCCCCTGCCCTGCGACCCTGTCTCAGTGTCTCCTGAATAGAGGAGGGGGACCAGGCGCTGCTGTCCCTGCCCCCCTGCTACCCTGTTCTCAGTGTCTCCTGAATAGAGAGGGGAGACCAGGCCTGTCCCCTGTCCCCTGCCTACCCTGTCTCAGTTCTCCTGAATAGAGGAGGGGACCAGGTGTCTGTTCCTGCCCCCCTGCTACCTGCTCTCAGTGCTCCTAAATGAGAGGGGGGACCAGGCCTGTCCCCTGCCCCCATGCTACCCTGTCTAGTGTCTCCTAATAGGAGGGGGACCAGGGTCTGTTCCCTGCCCCCCTACCCTGTCTCAGTGTCTCCTAAATGGAGGAGGGGGACCAGGGCCGTCCCTGCTACCCTGCTACCCTGTCTCAGTGTCTCCTAAATGGAGGAGGGGGGACCAGGGCCGTCCCTGCCCCCTGCTACCCTGTCCAGTGTTCCTGAATGGAGGAGGGGGGACCAGAGGCCTGGCCCCTGCCCCCTGCCTACCGCTCTCTCAGTGTCTCTCTGATAGAGGAAGAGGGGACCAGGGCCTGTCCCCTGCCCCCCTAGCCACCCTGTCTCAGTGTCTCCTGAATAAGGATGGGAGACCGGGCCGTCCCCTGCCCCCCTCTCTCCCTTGTTCAGTGTCTCCTAAATGGAGGAGGGGGACCAGGGGCCTGTCCCCTGCCCCCCTGGCGACCTGGCTAGTGTCTCCTGAATAGAGGATGGGAGACCAGGGTCTGTCCCTGCCCTCTGCACCCTGCTCAGTGTCTCCTAAATTGAGGAGGGGGACCAGGGCCTGTCCCCAGCCCCCTGCTACTCGTCTCAGTGTCTCCTAAATGGAGGAGGGGGGACCAGGGCCTGTCCCCTGCCCCCTGCTACCGTGGTCTCAGTGTCTCCTGAATAGAGGATGGGAGACCAGGGCCTGTCCCCTGCCCCTGCTCTACCCTGTCTCAGTGTCTCCTGAATGGAAGGAGGGGACCAGGGCCTGTCCCCTGCCCCCCTGCTACCCTGTCTCAGTGTCTCCTAAATGAGGAGGGGGGACCAGGCCTGTCCCTGCCCCCCTGCTACCCTGTCTCAGTGTCTCCTGAATAGAGAGGGGGGACCAGGGCCTGTCCCCTGCCCCCTGCTACCCTGTCTCAGTGTCTCCTGAATAGAGGAGGGAGACCAGGGCCTGTCCCCTGTCCCCCTGCACCCTGTCTCAGTGTCTCCTGAATAGAGGAGGGGGACCAGGGTCTGTTCCCTGCCCCCTGCTACCCTGTCTCAGTGTCTCCTAAATGGAGGAGGGGGACCAGGGCCTGTTCCTGCCCCCTGCTACCTGTCTCGTGTCTCCTAAATGGAGAGGGGGGACCAGGCCTGTCCCTGCTACCCTGCTACCTGTCTCAGTGTCTCCTAAATGGAGGAGGGGGAGGCCAGGGCCTGTCCCCTGCCCCCTGCCCTACCCTGTCGCAGTGTCTCCTGAATAGGAGGAGGGGAGCCCAGGCCTGTCCCCGCCCCCTGCGCCCTGTCTCAGTGTCTCCTGAATAGAGAGGGAAGAGGGACCAGGGCCTGTCCCCTGCCCCCCTGCTACAGACACTGTCCTCGAGTGCTCTCGCTAATAGAGGAGGGTCGCAGGCCACCAGGCCTGCGCTCCCCATCCTGCTACCCTCTCTACAGGTGTCTACCCTGGGATATAAGCGAAGGATAGGGGAGAGCCAGGAGCTTGCACCCTGCCCCCCTCGCCCCTGTCTCAGGTCCCAAGGGGGGGACTCGGTCTGTCCTCCGCTACTGACCCAGTATCTGCTCCTGAGATCGAGAGGGAGCGGGCCGAACAGGCCTGTCCCACTCCCCCTGCGACCCGTCTCAAGGTCTTACCTAAATAGGAGAGAGGACCAGAGCCACTGCCGCCTGCCCTGCTTACGCGCTGTCTCAGAAGGTGTCCTAAATGGAGGAGAGCAGGGCCTGTTCCCCTGCTACCCTGCTTTCCTGATCTCAGTGTCTACCATAAATGGAGGAGGGAGACCAGGGGCCTGTCCCCTGCTTACCCTGCTACCCTGTCTAATGTCCAGTCCTAAGACCCAATGGACCGCCAGGCACGCTGCCCTGGCTACTTCAGAGAGAGGCGAGCATCCGTGATGTTATGCCTTAAGAGTGGGTGGAGGGGGTTGGGGGCCGACGAACCATGGGAGCAGGCGTGTGGCCGCTACGCCCCCTGCACAGTAACCGGCATCTGTTGGGGTACTGGGAGCATGGACTCTCTCAGTCTGGTCTCCCAGATGCTTCCCTCCTATCTAGCAAACCAACCTCTGAAAAAATCCGCCTGATGTCAGGGCGGGACCACTGGGGCCTGGTTCCTCACCTGACACCCACCATGCTACCCGTGTCTCAGTGTTCTCCTGAATAGAGAGGGTCAGAGACCAGGGACACACCTCGTCCCCTCTCTCTCTCTCTGCTCCCATGCTACTCCAGTGTCTCCATGAATAGAGGAGGGTGCGGACCAGGCCTGTCCCCTGCACCTGCTACCCTGGTAGCAGGGGGCAGGGGACAGGCCCTGGTCCCCCCTCCTCCATTTAGGAGACACTGAGACAGGGTAGCAGGGGGGCAGGGGACAGACCCTGGTCCCGCCTCCTCCATTTAGGAGACACTGAGACAGGATCGCAGGGGGGCAGGGGACAAGCGAAGGGCTAATCGAAGGGCTAATCCAGCCTGATTAGACTCTGAACAATGTACATGACGAGCCAACTGACCCTCAAAATCATTTTTGATTCGGTATAAGGATGTTCCTTGCCGTGTTTTTATTGCCTGTGTGTCTTAAGTGTCTGAGTTTCTGTAAGTAGTCTGGTCTAGAATAAGAATCAGCTTAATTTGCCACGAGATCGCTTGTCGATCATTCACTCTACAGTTTGCATAGTCGATGCAACAATACGTTGTTGACAACAATGCTGCTTTCCACTTTGTGTCTTAATTTAAATCCACTAGTGTTCTATAATTACACTATTCGTTTGTGTATCTTACTGTCTGCAAATAGCTAGTTGGTCTTTTCTTAGCAAGGTGTGGCTAAAACAAATAATATTAGCCGCTAATGCTAATTGCTAGTTAGCTGGCTAGGTAGTATACTAAATATACTAAGTCAAAGCAAATGTAGCTAATTATATACAGCCAGATACCAGTGATGGTGTAGGCCTAAATCTGCATGTTGTTTGTCCAACAGTATCTTCTAAATGAATATGTTAGCTACATGAAGTAAGAGACAACATTTAATGTAGCCAAAGATTATAGGGTCCCACTCCCCTGGGAAACACTGACCAACACTTTGGTTCCTACCCTGTCACAATAACTCTTCCATTGAGAACCTATTAAATTATTAGAGGGGCTATGTCATAAACACTCAAAGTTCCAGAACGATCTGAAAATGATAGCCATTGTGGTCAGAGAGAAATCCAAACCAGTCTAATCGGAATGAAGGACATTAGAGGTGATGGATTTCCTACTTTTACTGATGTAGGAAAATAAAATTAAAGCATGTTATATATCAGAAATTGTAATATAATTATAAAAACAGTTTATACAGGTTTTATACAAAATGTCTGTGTAAATAGCCTCTAAAATAGAGTCGTTAGTGAAAGTCCAAACACCCTTTGCACATTTTCATGCCTTAAAATTACTTCTAAAAAGGGATTAAATTAGATTATTTTCCTACCGATGTACACAACCTATTCCATATAAGAAGGCCCCTTAAATAGTCCAGGGTACATATATGTTTATTCTGACCTCGATAGAAACTTTCACAAGTGAAGTATCTAAATTGGCCCTTTCAGGAAAAATGTCTCAAATGAACTGTGAATGTTAACTTTCAGTCCTATAAAAACGTATGTGTTTTTTTACAGACTCCAGCCACAATGCCTCTCAAAAGGACAATGTGGACATTTAGAGGGAGTGTGAAAAAGTCCTGTGTCTGCAGCCAATAGATTGAGCCATGGCAGACTGGAGATTCTGAATGGGCTTTTACAGGTCACAGATTCCATTCAGTGCTGTGACATTGTTATTATCTGATGCTTATAGACGGGACTAATTAATATTCTAATCATTCCGCGGGAACGACTTGAAGCAGAATGATCCTCTGACTGCCGCGGCCTCAGACGTCATTGACTCTGTAAGTAAGAAACACAGTATAACAATGAAAAGGAGACACGTGTTCAGTTTCTAACTCTTCCCTTGCAGTAGGAGACCTGGGGACCTGGGGACCTGGGGACCTGGAGACCTGGGGACCTGGGGACCTGGGGACCTGGAGACCTGGGGACCTGGGGACCTGGGGACCTGGGGACCTGGAGACCTGGGGACCTGGGGACCTGGAGACCTGGGGACCTGGGGACCTGGGGACCTGGAGACCTGGGGACCTGGGGACCTGGAGACCTGGGGACCTGGAGACACATTAACAATATGATACAATTATTTATATATACTATATATATATCACACTATATCACTACTATATATATATAGATATATACTATATATATATACACATCTAGATGTGTATAAGAGACAGCAGTAGGAGACCTGGGGACCTGGGGACCTGGGGACCTGGAGACCTGGGGACCTGGGGACCTGGGGACCTGGAGACCTGGGGACCTGGGGACCTGGAGACCTGGGGACCTGGAGAGGCATCCCAAATGGCAGCCTATTCCCTATATATACTATATATATATCACACTATATCACTACTATATATATATAGATATATACTATATATATATCACACTATATCACTACTATATATATATAGATGTATACTATATATATCACACTATATCACTACTTCTGACCAGAGCCCCATGTGGAATATGCACTATATACTGTATGCTATATAGAAAATATCTCTCTCTCTCTCATCCTCTCTGAGTTTGGTATTCTCCCAGCTTCAGATGGAAGAATACAATGCGAACAGACTGAGACATTAATTTCCCCCTGATCATAAATCTCTGGTATATGAAGTGCTGCTCTGTCTGTACAGAACAGAACTGTTGCCCGAGGCACTAGTGTTATTGCTCTATTAGTCAGTTATTACCTAGCGATCACAGAGAGTAGAGCACCCTCCCTCCCTCTGCCCGCCGCCTCATTCGTTTCATTTATCAGACATTGTATAAACGCTGGAAGCATCTTATGGATGTCAGCGCTGAGGGTTTGGATCAGTGTTTCTCTCTCAGAGATCGGGGGCCTACAGCTAGACCAGGGGGGTGGAATACTCCAGTCCTCGACAGCCTGATTGGTGTCACACTTTCTCCATCCCTAGCAAATACAGATGATTAATCAAATTACATTCTAAACTAAAGATCGTGATTAGGTGATTATTGGAGTCAGGTGTGTTAGCTGGGGGCTGAACGGTGACACAATCAGGCCCTCGATGACTGGAATTGCCCACTCCTGAGCTAGATCATATTTTATCTGTTCACTGGGCCGGTAGTGACACCGTGATGAGCTATCGTAGCATTGTCTTCTGACAGGTGGCATCATGTCATGCCCTGAACATAGTAAGTTATTTTTTTCTCTGCGTGTCATCAGCCCGGTGCCACCTGTAACGCTCCCCACGCATCAGGTCTCTGATGCGCATCCACAGTCCACTGCGTCCTGTGCCTCTTCCCCGTACTCGCCCTGAGGTGCGTGTCATCAACCCAATGCCACCTGTACCGGTCCCGCGCATCAGGCCTCCAGTGCGCCTCCACAGTCCAGAGCTTCTGGCAACGTTTCACAGTCCGGAACCTCCAACGACGGGCCACAGTCCGGAACGTACAACGACGGTCCACGGTCCGGAACGTCCTGAGATGGTCTACAGTCCGGAACCTCCTGAGACGGTCCCCAGTCCGGCGCCTCCAGCGACGGTCCCCGGTCCGGAGCCTCCAGCGACGGTTGGCGGTCCGGAGCCTCCAGCAATGGTCGGCGGTCCAGAGCCTTCAGCAGGGGTTCTCAGTCCAGAGCCTCCTGCCTCGATCTACGGTCCGGTTCCTTCGGTGACGATCCACGGTCCGGTGCCTCCAGCAACGACCCATGGTCCGGAGCTTCCGGCGATGCGCCCCGCACCGGAGTCGCCCCCGACGCCCTGCGTCATCCATCCTAGATGCCCACCCGGACCCTTCCCTATTGAGTCAGGTTTTGCGGTCGGAGTTCGTCACTGGGCGGTAGTGACACCGTGATGAGCTATCGTAGCATTGTCTTCTGACGGTGCATCATGTCATGCCGCTGACATAGAAGTTATTTTTTTCTCTGCGTGTCATCAGCCCGTCTCACCTGTAACGCTCCCCCACGCATCAGGTCTCTGATGCGCATCCACAGTCCACTGCGTCCTGTGCCTCTTCCCCGTACTCGCGCCTGAGGGCGTTCATCAACCCAATGCCACTGTACCGGTCCCGCGGATCAGGCCTCCAGTGCGCCTCCACAGTCCAGAGCTTCTGGCAACGTTTCACAGTCCGAACCTCCAACGACGGGCCAACAGTCCCAACGTACAACGACGGTCCACGGTCCGGAACGTCCTGAGATGGTCTACAGTCCGGAACCTCCTGAGACGGTCCCCATGCCGGCGCCTCCAGCGACGGTCCCCCGTCCGAGCTCCAGCGACGGTTGCGCGGTCCGGAGCTCCAGCAATGGTCGGCGGTCAGAGCCTTCAGCAGGGGTTCTCGTCCAGAGCCTCCTGCCTCGATCTACGGTCCGGTTCCTTCGGTGACGATCCACTGTCCGGTCCTCCAGCAACGACCCATGTCCGGAGCTTCCGGCGATGCGCCCCGCACCGGAGTCGCCCCCGACGCCCTGCGTCAATCCATCCTAGATGCCCACCCGGACCTTCCCTATTGAGTCAGTTTTGCCTGGTCGAGTCCGCACCTTTGCGTCGGGGGGGTACTTCACGCCCTGACCATAGTAAGCTGGTTTTTCTCTGTGTTGCTGGGCGTGATAGTGTCTAGGGTGGTCTTCTAGGTGTATTATATTTCTATGTTGGCCTGATATGGTTCCCAATCAGAACAGCTGTTTATCATTGTGTCTGAATGGGGATCATATTTAGGTAGCCATTTCCCTTTATTGTTGTGGATCTTGACTATGTTTAGTTGCCTGTCTGCACTATTTTGTATAGCTATCACGTTTCGTTTGTGCTTTATTGTTTGTTTTGGGAGAGTTTTCAGTTATTATAAAATATGTGAACTCTACTCACGCTGCGCCATGGTCTCACTCATACAACGATCTGACACGTCATCAACACTTCATCCTTCATGTAGACCTGTCTTTTAGTCGTTGTACTGATAAAAATATAGATTTATCTGACGCATCCGCCATTTAAAAATGAAATATAGTTCCTAATTTAGTATCACTCCGCTCTCGCGTAACTCCATGCGAAAAAAAACAGATTAAACTAGCTAAACTCATAACGTTTTGATGTAATAGTCTACAATTGTGAGAAAATAAAGCTTTCTCCTGCAAAGAATTTGTGAAAGGACATCGGTTGCAAGTGCAATGCCAGTCGAGGTGGATAGTTAGCAGTATTAGCAATAGTTAGCTATTACTGTTAGCCATAGTTAGCATAGTTAGCATAGTTAGCAGATTAGCATAAGTAAGCATAATTTAGCATAGTTAGCTACTACATAGTTCATATTAGCATAGTTAGCATAGTTGCATATTAGCATAGTAGCATAGTTAGCATAGTTACATAGTTATGCACTAGAGTTATAGCATAGTTTAGCTATTGTTTACATTGTACACTTAGCCTGTTAAATGTGTACATAGCCAGTCGACGTCATAGTTAGCCATAGTAGCCTTACATTACAGGACTCTAGCCTGTATAATTGCTCTACAGTCCGCGAAGGGTAACATATTAGCTAGCGGCTTTACATTTACAGACTTAGCCTATGTTTAACTGTGTTCAGTTGCCAGTTGGA
>NW_019943610.1:89926-91653 GCF_002910315.2 Salvelinus sp. IW2-2015
GGAGGTAGCATAGTTAGCATAGTTAGCTTTACATTTACAGACTTAGCCTGTTTAAATGTGTCAGTGCCAGTCGAAGGTAGCATAGTTAGCTAGCTGGCTTTACATTTACAGACTTAGCCTGTTTAAATGTGTCTGAAGTTGTAGACATGTAGCCCCAAAATGAAGTATATTATTAGAAATCCATAGATCAACATATTTCCCCCCGATTGCTAATTTTATTGTATTGTTGGGTCATCTGAGCATATTAGCTGTCGGGAGGCTACCGCAATGACTTGCTTCATGAAAACTCATAATAATTATAGCATTAGCATTACTACAGTAGCTTGCTAGCTTTTGTTAGACAGCATTCAACATTATGTTTGCAGCACGAAGTAGGTAGCTGGCTGGTTAGCAACATTGTTTCAGTGACTGACTTAGCTGGCATACTAATGTTAGACACATTTATTACGCATAATCAAAACTCATAAATACTGCTCATTGAAGCACAAAATCCTTAACTGGATGTCAAATGCAAGACTTCCTCATACAAAAATAGATCATTGACATATGTATTTATCTTAGATGAATTCAGTTCTGAGGCAGACATGGGGTTCAGCAGATGATGTCACCTAGGCAGCATGCTCAGACGTTAGACAACCAGTGGTGTAAAGTACTTAAGTAAAAACACTTGAAAGTAAGTCGTTTTTTGTGGTATCTGTCCTTCACTATTAATATTTTTTACAACTTTTACATTGACTTCACAACATTCCCAAAGAAAAACTATTTACTTTTTACTCCATACATTTCCCTGACACCCAAAAGTACTAAACTCAGCTAAAAAAAAGAAACGTCCCTTTTGCAGGACCCTGTCTTTCAAAAATATTTAGTAAAAATCCAAATAACTTCACAGATCTTCATTGTAAAGGTTTTAAACACTGTTTYGCATGCTTAAACAATTAATGAACATGCACCTTGTCACGTTCCTGACCTGTTTTCTGTTAGTTTGTGTATGTGTTAGCTGGTCAGGACGTGAGTTTGGGTGGGCAGTCTATGTTTTCTGTTTCTATGTTGGTTTGGGTACCTAATAAGGTTCTCAATTAGAGGCAGGTGGTTTTCATCTCCTCTGATTGAGAATCATATTAAGGTAGGTGTTTTCACATTGTTTGTTGTGGGTGGTTGTCTCCTGTGTCTGTGTCTATGTTGCACCATCTCTGTTCCTGAGCTACCTTTCCAGAGCTGTCCTTTATCTTGGTGTTGCCCCTTAAATTAGGTGGGGGAAATAAGAGGGTGGTCATTCTAAGGGGAGACGTAAGCTGGACTTGACTATGGTGGGTGGGGACCTCGCCCAAGCCTGAGGCACCACCGTGGTCAGATGCCCACCCAGACCCCCCCCTAGACTTTTGGTGGTCGTTCGAGCTACAGCACCTTGAGGGGGGGGTTATGTCACGTTCCTGACCTGTTTTCTGTTAGTTTGTGTATGTGTTAGTGGTCAGGACGTGAGTTTGGTGGGCAGTCTATGTTTTCTGTTTCATGTTGGTTTGGGTACCTAATATGGTTCTCAATTAGAGGCAGTGTTTTTCATCTCCTCTGATTGAGAATCATATTAAGGTAGGTGTTCACATTGTGTGGGTGGTTGTCTCCTGTGTCTGTGTCTATGTTGCCACCATACCGGACTGTTTCGTTCGTTCGTTTATTTGTAGTCATTTTCCTGTTCGTTCGTTCTGCGTTACATGTAAGGTCCTATACGG
>NW_019943610.1:94184-117213 GCF_002910315.2 Salvelinus sp. IW2-2015
CTCTGCAACCATAGCGGACTGTTTCGTCGTTGCGACTTCTTATTATGTATTCATTTTCCTGTTCGTTCGTTCACTGCTTACATGTAAGGTCCTTACGTCATAGGTTGTCACTCCGCTTTGTTGTTTGTTTAGACTTTAAGTGAAGTTCGTGTTGTCGGTCTTTACTTTAATAAATATCATGTCAAATCACAAGTCTGCCATTTTGGTTCCGTCCCTGTCCCTCCTCTTCGCGATGAGTGAAGAGGAAAGCCGTTACACACCTGTGGAACACTAAACAACTCTATAGACATTAGGCAATTCACTTCTGCGCATCAGTGACGTTACCACTGTCACCCAATCCAGAACCAACAGCATTAAAGTCTCGGCAGTGAACAACGAAACAGAATGAGTGGAGGACGTATAGAAACGTCAAGGGTTGCTTACAACATGGGAGGAATCCTGATGGAAGACGCCTCCATCGGACGCGAGGCATTAACGCAGCAGAGGCACCAGGAAAAGAACCTAAGTATGAAGGTACCGCGCTAGCAAGAAACCCAGAAGAAACCCCAAAAAATTCTGGGGCCTACAGACGTAGTGCCAGGCAGTATGAGAACCTGCGCCCACTTCCCAGCTTACCGTGAGAGCGGGATACGGGCAGACACCGGTTACCGCGAGATAGAGCGCACGTGTCTCTGTACTGTGCATAGCCCGGTGCAGGGTTACTCACCTCACCCGCATGGTAGGGCAATGGGCATTGAGCCTGAGTGTCATGACCGGCTCACGCGTCTGTTCTCCAGATGCGTCTTCTCTGCCGGCATTACAGGCACCAGCCTTACGCATGCGTCCCCGTCGCCCTACAAGCCCGGTTGCGGTTATTCACCTTCCCACGCACTGGTCGGCACGGGGAGTATTCAGCCAGGTAAGGTTGGCAGGCTCAGGAGAGCCAGCGCCTGCACAGTCCGGTTATTCTCCGGCCCCACCTTCCCGCCCCACCCTTAGTACCACCAGGTGCTCTACAACCACCACCAGGCTTCCCAGTGCGTTTCCAGAGCCTGTTCTTCCTCCACACTCTCCTATGGTGCATGACCGTTCGGTGCCCCAGTTCCGCACCACGCACTAAGCCACCTGTGCGTCTCCAGAGTCCTTACATCACACTAGTCTCCTTCTCACCGCACTCCCCTGAGTGCGTGCTCTTTAACCCAGGCTACACCATGCCGTACCACGCACCCAGCCTATATGCACTATTGAGAGTCAGTTTGCCCGTCCTGCTCCCCGCCACTGAGACCTGAAGTGGTGCTCCAGTCCGGTAACCTCCCAGTTCCGATCACCCGACCAGCCTACAGTGCCGCCTTATCCGGCCAGAGCCATCCGTCTCATAGCCCCTGAGCATCCTGTCTCCATAGCCGCCATTGGAGCCAGCCGTCTAACATAGCGCCTCTAGCCAATCCGTCTCCCCCAGCGCCATCTGAGCCATCCGTCCTCCAGCGCCATCTGAGCCATCCGTCTCCTAAGCGCCATCAGACCATCCGTTCCCTCCCAGCGCCCATCTGAGCCATCCGTCTCCCCAGCGCCATCTGAGCCATCCGTCTCCCCAGCCCATCCTGAGCCATCGTCTCCCCAGCCCATCTGAGCCAATCCGTTCACCCAGCTACCATCTGACCATCCGTCTCTCCCCGCGCATCTGACCAATCGTCTCCCCAGTAGCGTCTGAGCCATCTCTGCCCAGTTGCCGGTCTGAGCATCCGTCTGTCCCGAGCCATTAAGACCGCCCCCGTCAGTCCGACCTAGAGCCGTTCGTCACTCAGGAGCGCTAGATGCCTTCGTCATCAGATTGCCAGAGCCGCCAACCATGACAGAGATCTGCCAGAGCCCGCCCACCAGACAGGATCTGCGCAGTACCGCCAACCAGACAGACTCTGCCAGAGAGCCAACCAGACAGTATCTCCAACGCCAACCAGACAGCGATAAATCTGCCAGAGCCGCCCACGTGACCGATCTATAGCGTCCCAGAAACCCCATTGAGCCATGAGCGTCCAGAGCCGTCACCAGCCATGAGCATCCAGACGCATCAGCAGCCAATGAGCCGTCAGAAGCCGTCAGGGAGCCATGAGCGTCCAGTGAAGCCGTCCGCCTCCAATGAGCGTCCAGTAGCGCGTCAGTAAGCCATAGCGATCCTACAGCAGCCTAGATCAGCCTGCATCGAGGTCCTAGCTCACCTGCAAGCAGCCGTCCAGAGCCGTCAGACTAGCCATGAGCGTCCAAGCCGGTCTAGTCCTGCCATTTTGACGGTCCAGAAAAAGCCCGTCAGCCTCCATGCAGCTAGTCCGGAGCCAGTCACTTCATCCAGAACTGCCTCGCAGTCCAGAGCTGCTCTCCTGTCCAGAAGTGCCCCTTTCATCCAAGATTGCCCCTACTACCTGAGCTACCTCTCTTCCTACTACCCCTCTATCCTGAGCTATCCCTCGTCCATGACTACCTCTCTTCCTGAGCTGCCTTGTGTCCCCAGAGCTTCCTTATCTTGTGTTGCCCCTTAAACTTAGGTGGGGAATATGAGGTGGTCATTCTAAGGGGAACGAGAAGCTGGACTTGACTATGGTGGGTGGGACCTCGCCCAGAGCCTGAGCCACCAACCGTGTAGATGCCCACCCAGACCCCCCCCCTAGACTTGTGGTGCGTTCGGAGTACGCACCTTAGGGGGGGTTATGTCACGTTCCTGACCGTTTTCTGTTAGTTTGTGTATGTTAGCTGGGTCAGACGTGAGTTTGGGTGGCAGTCTAATGTTTTCGTTTCTATGTTGGTTTGGGTTACCTAATATGGTTCTCAATTAGAGCAGGTGGTTTTCATCTCCTTCTGATTGAGAATCATATTAAGGTAGGTGTTTTCACATTGTGTAGGGTTGTCTCCTTGTGTCTGTGTCTATGTTGCCACTAAACGGACTGTTGTTCGGTCGTTTCTATTTAGTCCATTTTCCTGTTCTTTCGTTCTGCATATTACAGTACTTACGTTCAGGTTTGTCTACTCCGTTTGTTGTTTTGTTTAGTTTTAAGTGAAGTTCGTGTTGTCGTCTTTACTTTAATAAATATCATGTCAAATCACAAGTCTGCATTTTGGTTCGWYCCCTGCTCCTCCTCTTCGKATGAAGTGGAAGAGGAAAGCCGTTACACACCTGTGGAACACTAACAACTTATAGACATTAGGCAATTCACTTCTTGCGGATCAGTGGGACGTTCCACCTCGCCAACATCCGGTGAAATTGCAGAGCGCCAAATTCAAAATACAAAATGTGTAATATTAAACATTCATGAAAATACAAGTGTCTTACATCGTTTAAAAGCTTAACTTCTTGTTAATCCAGCCGCTTTGTCAGATTTCAAAAAAGCTTTACGGCGAAAGCATACCATGCGATTATCTGAGGTCAGCGCCACAAAAGCATTACAAACATTTTCCAAACAAGCAGAGGAGTCACGGAAGTCAGAAATAGCGATAAAATAAATCACTTACCTTTGAAGATCTTCCTCTGTTTGCAATCCCAAGAGTCCCAGCTGCATAACAAATTGTTGATTTGTTCGATAAAGTCCTTCTTTATATCCCAAAAAAGTCAGTTTAGTTGGCACGCTTGATTCAGTAATCCCCCGGTTTCCCTCGTTCAAAATGCATACAAATGAATTCCAAAAGATACCAATAAACTTCGTCCAAACAAGTCAAACAACGTTCTAATCAATCCTCAGTCTGGTGCTACTCTGGTGTAACTTCTGTGTGTGTTATTCAAGTCTGGTGTAACTTCTGTGTGTGTTATTCAAGTCTGGTGCTACTCTGGTGTAACTTCTGTGTGTGTTATTCAAGTCTGGTGTAACTTCTGTGTGTGTTATTCAAGTCTGGTGCTACTCTGGTGTGTAAATAAACTATACAATTTAAGACGGAGAATAGTATGTTCATTACCGGAGATAAATGACGAAGTGCGCGCCCTCATCCATACGCGCCATAATACTGCAGCCAAAATTGGAGCCACCTAGAAAAAACAAAAAATTCTAGCAAATTTTTTAAAATATTTTTTTATATATAATACTCATTATTTTAACAGTTTTGGAAACTTTAGATTGTGTTCTATCCAATACTACCAATTATATGCATATCATATCCTAGCTTCTGGGCCTGAGTAACACCTCATTCATCCAAACTTCCGAATACTGCCCCCTATCCCGAAGAAGTTTTTAAGGTCACAGTTATGAAAACTTAGGACACTAAAGAGGCCTTTCTACTTACTCTGAAAAAACACAAAAAGAAAGATGCCCAGGGTCCCTGCTCATCTGTGTGAAGATGTCTTAGGCATGCTGCAAGGAGGCATGGGGACTACAGATGTGGCCAGGGCAATGAATTGCAATGTCCCTACTGTGAGACGCCTAAGAAAGCAATACAGGGAGACAGGACAGACAGCTGATCATCCTCGCAGTGGCAGACCACGTGTAACAACACCTGCACAAGATCGGTACATGCGAACATCACACCTGCAGGACAAGTACAGGATGGCAACAAAAACTGTCCGAGTTACACCAGGAATGCACAATCCCTCCATCAGTGCTCAGACTGTCCGCAATAGGCTGAAAGAGGCTGGACGAAGGCTTGTAGGGCAGGTCCTCACCAGACATCAACGGCAACAACTTCGCTTATGGGCACAGACCCACCGTCGCTGGACCAGACAGGACTGGCAAAAAGTGCTCTTCACTGACGAGTCGCGGTTTTGTCTCACCAGGGTGATGGTCGGATTCGCGTTTATCGTCGAAGGAATGAATGTTACACCGAGGCCTGTACTCTGKAGCGGATCGATTTGGAGGTGAAGGGTCCGTCATGGTCTGGTGCGGTGTGTCACAGCATCATCGGACTGAGCTTGTTGTCATTGCAGGCAATCTCAACACTGTGCGTTACAGGGAAGACATCCTCCTCCCTCATGTGGTACCCTTCCTGCAGGCTCATCCTGACATGACCCTCCAGCATGACAATGCCACCAGCCATACTGCTCGTTCTGTGCGTGATTTCCTGCAAGACAGGAATGTCARTGTTCTGCCATGGCCCGCGAAGAGCCCGGATCTCAATCCCATTGAGCACGTCTGGGACCTGTTGGATCGGTGGGTGAGGGCTAAGGCCATTCCCCACAGAAATGTCCGGGAACTTGCAGGTGCCTTGGTGGAAGAGTGGGGTAACATCTCACAGCAAGAACTGGCACATCTGGTGCAGTCCATGTGGATGAGATGCACTGCAATATTTAATGCAGCTGGTGGCCACACCAGATACTGACTGTTCATTTTGATTTTGACCACCCCTTTGTTCAGGGACACATTATTCAATTTCTGTTAGTCACATGTTTGTGAAACTTGTTCAGTTTATGTCTCAGTTGTTGAATCTTGTTATGTTCATTCACATTTTTACACATGTTAAGATTGCTGAAAATACACGCAGTACTTTTTCCATCACTGTATTTAGATAACACAACAGCCTTCAACATCATTACAACACATTGTACAACACACAGTACAACACACTTATATTTGATTATAAAAGAGCTCAAATCAACTAAATGAACTGTAAAAGCTATTCCTAAGCACAGGAGCTTGGTGGCACCTTAATTGGGTAGAACGGGCTCATGATAATGGCTGGAGCGGAATCAGTGGAATGGTATCAAATACATAGTTTCCATGTGGTTGATGCCATTCCATTTGCTCCGTTCCGGGCCATTATCTTCTTATGGCTTGGGGGCAGTATTTTGACGTCTGAATGAGAAGCGTGCCCAAAGTAAACTGCCTGTTACTTAGGCCCWTAAGATTTGCATCGAAAACACTCTAAAGTTTCCAAAACTGTTAAAATAATGTCTGTGAGTATAACAGAACTGATATGGCAGGCGAAAACCTGAGGAAAATCCATCCAGGAAGTGGGATGTTTTTGATGTGGGTATTTTCAATTGAATGCCTATAGAGTATCTAACGGGTTAGGACCCAGATTGCAGTTCCTATGGCTTCAGTCTTTAGACATTGTTTCAGGCTTGTTTTCTGAAAAATGAAGAAGAATGAGACCTTTCTGTCAGTGGACTGTCGAATCATGCAGTGCTGGTTTTGCGTGTGACCAAGTGCGCACCATCATTGTTTTTCCTTTCTGTTACGCACGCCTCTGAGAAGAGGGAACGCAACACCCTGCTGCAACTCAACTCCCTGTGAAGTGAAATAGGTATGGGACTGTAGGTGCGAGAAAGGACGACAAAAGGCAGAATTGACCGTTTACTAGGATTTTATTCCTTTACACGGTAATATGGGGAAAAGGGGCTGGACGGAACCAAAGCAAAGAAAGTAAATGTCAAAGCTCCCCCCTCTCCTATCTAACCTCCCTACCCACTACTTACCTAACTTAGCACCACCTGGTGCCCTAACCAAAATACAGGGGGTGGTCCGCCCAGGTCTTACCTAGTGTGCCTAGACAGTGAATATACTACGGGTATATGTATGCCCACGGGCCTCTTGCCTAAGCACTCCCTAGGTGCCTTCCCCTTCCCCCCTAGGAACAAATGAAACAGAATATCAAACAATTACTCAAACAAACTAATAAACAAAGGGCATCAAATAAGATGAGCAACAATCTCACACGGAACATACCAACATGCTATAACCCTCAGCCATCAACCGCCTCTCTCAGCAATGATCTATATAACATTCAATATAACAATATATTCAATCTCTCCAGCAATGATCTCAGCCTACAAGGGTCTAAGCCTGCCTATCATCTCTCTAAAACACAATCAATCTTTCTGCAATCTCCTCAGTCTGCAATGATCTCAGCCTGCCTATGATCTCTCTCTCTCTTTCTCTTTTATATAGCTTCAGACGGAATGGGTAATTAGAAACAGCTGCGTCTTGACGAGGGGGCGGGGTCAGCTCTCCAATCATCAATTGGGGCCGACCAATCAGCTGCTTTGGGAGAATTTCAGGAAGCCATCTCCTGAAACACACACACTCAAATACAAACTACAACACAGAAACTGGGGAACGTAACACTTTCTATTGAATATGCTATTGTCCGGTTGAAATATTATCGATTATTTAGACAAATGACAACCTGAGGATTAATTATAAACATCGTTTGACATGTTTCGACGAACTTTACTGGTACTATTAGGATGTATTCGTCTGAATGTTTTGACCGCCTTTGAGCCAGTGGATTACTGAACAAAAACAAAAGTTTTTGGGATATAAAGAGGGACTTTATCGAACAAAACAAACATTTATTGTGTAGCTGGGGCTCTTGTGCAACCATATGAAGATCTTCAAAGGTAAGTGATTCATTTTATCGCTATTTCTGACTTTTGTAATTCCTTTACTTGGTTGTAAAATGTTTGTATGCTTTTGTAAGCGGGGCGCTGTCCTCAGATAATCGCATGGTATGCTTTTGCCATAAAGCCTTTTTGAAATCTGACAAAGCGGCTGGATTAACAAGAAGTTAATCTTTAAGCCGATGTATAACATTTGTATTTTTTATGAATGTTTATTATGACTATTTCTGTATTTTGAATTTGGCGCTCTGCCAGATGTTGTCGAGGTGGGTCGCTAGCGGAACGCCTGCCCCAGAGAGGTTATTGTGAGCCGTTTTCAGATTGTCAGTGATGTGTACGCCAAGGAACTTGAAGAGTTCCACCTTCTCCACTGCGGTCCCGTCGATGTGGATAGAGGCTCCCTCTGCTGTTTCCTGAAGTCCACGATCAAATACATTGTTTAGTTGACATTGAGGTAAAGGTTATTTTCCTGGCACCACTCCACCTGTGCCCTCACCTCCTCCCTGTAGGCTGTCTCGTCATTGTAGGTAATCAGGCCTACTACTGTTGTGTCATCTGCAAACTTGATGATTGAGTTGGAGGCGTGCGTGGCCACACAGTCATGGGTGAACAGGGACTACAGGAGGGGGCTGAGCACGTACCCTTGTGGGGTCCCAGTGTTGAGGATCAGTGAAGTGGAGATGTTGTTTCCTACCTTCACCACCTGGGGCGGTCCGTCAGAAAGTCCAGGACCCAGTTGCACAAGGCGGGGTTCAGACCCAGGAACCCGAGCTTAATGACGAGTTTGGAGGGTACTATGGTGTTGAATGCTGAGCTGTTGTCAATGAACAGCATTCTTACGTTGGTATTCCTCTTGTCCAGATGGGATAGAGCAGTGTGCGGTGCGATGGCGATTGCGTCGGCTGTGGATCTATTGGGGTCGGTAAACAAATTGAGGTGGGTCTAGGGTGGCAGGTAAGGTAGAAGTGAAATGATCCTTAACTAGTTTATCAAAGGACTTCATGATGACAGAAGTGAGTGCTACAGGGTGATAGTCATTTCATTCAGTTAGTTTTGCTTTCTAAAGTACAGGACCAATGGTGGACATCTTAAACCAAGTGGAGACAGCAGACTGGGATAAGGAGAGATTTATTATGTCCATGAACACTCCAACCAGCTGTTTTGCGCATGCCCTGAGGATGTGGCTAGGGAGCCTTGCGAGGGTTAACACATTTAAATGTCTTACTCATGTCAGTCACGGAGAACGAGAGCCCACAGTGCTTGGGAGCGGGCCACGTCGGTGTGTTATCCTCAAAGCGGACGAAGATTGTGTTTAACTTTTCCGGAGCAAGACGTTCTCCTTTCTCCTCCTCCTCTCTCCTCTTCCTCTCATCCTTTCTCCTCCTCTCTCCTCTTCCTCTCATCCTCTCTCCTCCTCTCTCCTCTTCCTTTCCTCCTCTCCTCCCCTCTCCTCCCCTCTCCTCCTCTCTCCTCCTCTCTCCTACTCCACTCTCCTCCTACTCTCTCCTCCTCCCCTCCTCTCCTCTCTCCTCTCCTCCTTTATCCTCCTATCTCATCCTCTTCTCCTTTCTCCTCTCCTGATCTCCTCCTATCTCTTCTCTCCTCCTACTCCACTCTCTCCTCCTATCTCATATCCTACTCTCTCCTCCCCTCCTCTCCTCCTTTATCCTCCTCTCKCATCTCCTCCTCTCTCTTCCTCTCCTCCTCTCTCCTCTGCACTCCTCTCTCTTCATATCTAATCTCGTCCTCTCCTCCTCTATCCTCGTCTCTCCTCTGCACTCCTTTCTCTTCCTATCTCATCTCCTCCTCTCTCCTATCTCATCTCCTACTCTCCTCCTCTCTCCTCCTCTCTCCTCTTTAGGTTAGTGGGCTATTATAAATCTTATTATATGATTACGAAATTGTGACTAGCACTACATGCATGAAAAAAAATGGCTGGAGAAACAAAAAAGTTGAATAGAATCTTTTGCTCTCAAAGTGGTTAGCTAATAGATTTACATATTGTGTCTTCCTGTAAAAATTTAAAAATCAGAAATTGATAGCTTGGATTCACAAAAATTGATATATTTCATCTAGGTGTCACTTGAGACTTCAAATGATTTAATGATATATTAGATGCTGTATTTACTTGTGACGCTATGCTAACGTAATGTCTAGTCAGCTTTTTAGCCTAGATGGGGTGCTCCCTGGATGCCGGGATTGGGACCAATTAGAAGTTAAAGAATGTTTTGCAAATGTATTAAAAAACAGAAATACCTTATTTACGTAAGTATTCAGACCCCTTTGGTTCAGACTCGAATTGAGCTCAGGTTAGTTCCTTTCCATTTCATGATCGCTTGGAGATGATTCTAGCAACTTGATGGGGTCTACCTGTGGTAAATTCAATTGGTTGGACATGAATTGGAAAGGCCACACCTGTCCTATATAACGGTCCCACATTTGACAGTGCAGTGTCAGAGCGAGAACCAAGGCATGAAAGTTGAACGGAATTGTCCGTTAGCAGCTCAGAGACAGGATGCGTCGAGGCACAGTCTGGGGAAGGATTCCAAGAAATGACTGCAGCACTGAAGGACCCAAGAAGCAAAAATGCCCCATCATTCCTGAATGGAAGAAAGTTTTTGGAATCACCAAGACTCCTCCTAAGAGCTGGCCTGCCCTGCCAACTGAAGCAATCAAGGGGAGAAGGGCTTGGTCAGGGAGGTGACCAAGAAACCCCGATGGTTCACCGTTTGAGCCAGAGCACTACCCCCGATTCCTTGTGGGAGATGGGAAGACAACCTTCTAGAAGAACAACCATCTCTGCAAGCACTCCACCAATCAGGTCTTTATGATAGGTGGTCACGACGGAAACCACTCCTCAGTGAAAGGCACATGGACAGCCGCTTGAGAGTTTTGCAAAAGCACCTAATGACTCTCAGACCATGAGAAACAGAGATTTATCTGGGTCTGATGAAACCAAGATGGAACTCTTTGGCCTGAATGTAAAGTGTTCACAACTGGAGGACACCTGGACCATTCCCTATGGTGAAGCATGGTGGTGCAGCAATCAATTGAGTGGAATGTTTTCAGTGGCAGGCGACTCGGAAGACCTAATCAGGAATCGAGCAAAGTTGAATTGGAGCAAAGTTACAGGACCTTGGAAACGAAAACCCTGCTCCAGAGTGCTCATTACCTCAGACTGTGGTGACTGATCACCTTCAAAAAGGACAATGACCCTAAGCACACAGCAAAAGACGCGCAAGGAGTGGCTTTCGGACACAGTCTCCTGGAATGTTCTTGAGTGGCCCACCAGAGCCCGGACTTGAACCAGATCGAACATCTCTGGTGAGTACCATGAAAATAGTGTGCAGCAACAACTCCTTATCACACTTGACTGAGCCTTGAGAAGACTTGCAGAGAATAATGAGAGAACTCCCAAAAAATACAGGTGTGCCAAGCTCGTAGCATCAATAGCCCAAGAGACCAAGGCTGGTAATCGCTGCCAAAGGTGCTTCAACAAAGTGCTTGAGTAAATGTGACCCCGATTCAGAAACTGGGGTAATGTCACCAAGTCAACGTCTTCAATCGAAGAGCCACAATTCTACTTCCCACAGCAGCCAATAACATCAATAAGCAATAGAACTCAACCCCCACAGCACCAATAAACCACGACTCAACTCCCATAGCAACCAGTATCATCAACAAGCATAGAATTCTACTCACAGCAACCAAATACCACACATCTCAACTCCCACAGCACCAATAACAACCACAGACCAACTCCCACAGCCCAAGACACCAACAAACTCCCACAGCCTCAATATCACCAACAACTCAACTCCCACAGCACAATAACACCACAACTCAACTCCCACAGCAACCAATAACACCACAGACTCAACCCACAGCACCAATAACCACAGATCACTCCCACAGCACAATACCCCACAAACTCAACTCCCACTAACACCAATAACACCAACTCCCAACCCCACAGATCAACTCCCCCACAGCAACCGAATAACACCACAACTCAATTCCCACAGCACAAATGACACTACAACTCAACTCTCCACATGCCTCAATTACCACCACAGATCAATCTCACAGCACCAATAACACACCAACAACCAACTCCCACAGCCTCAATACCACCACAACTCAACTCCACAGCAAGAAAAGGGTTCTACCCGGAACCAAAAGCGTTCTATCACGGAACCAAAAAGGGTCTTCAAAGGGTTTCTGCTATGGAAACACTCGAAGAGGCGCTGGTTAACATGTAATGATGGATAACCGTGTTATAGTCGCGAGTTGAATCTACAGTCCTCTCCATGTAACACATTATGTAACACGTGTTTTCACCATCATGGAGAGAGAGATTATTCCCATCGTGCAAACTGAGCTCGGGGATTTACCTTTGGCCTGTCATCGCTCAAGTATGTCTGAGGCAGAGATTATGCCAAAGCAGTTCCCCCTTCCAGCCTGCCCAACTACTGGGAAACATTGCTCATCACGTCTTGAAAACATTGGACTGCCCTCACAGAAATCACTGATCAAGCACGCTGACGCTCATTGTCACTCCTCGCTAGTCGTAGAACACACCTGATTGGCTACGTTGAACCTAAAAAAGGCTTATATGCCTCCAAAGCGGGCAACCATAGTGATGTCACGATTTATAATTGAAGAAAAACCGCCAGTAGAGAAAAAAAATGTTTCCTCACGTAACGCAAGAGATATTAGTTGATCTGGCGGACGATCGTCAAACCAAGAGTCTTTAAAATCAGGAAGATAATAAATCTAAGCCGTGTGAATGTTTAGACTACATTCCTTTAGAAAGAACATTCTATATTGAATCTAATACACCAACCAAAGACCCATCTTCAACAAAGGTTTTAACTCCATACCTTGGAAAAATACTTATTATTTTTTCAAAACCCTTTGTTCAACGACTTCTTTGCAGTCAGAAATGACAGAAATCCCTGAGTGTGTGGACGGTTCAGAAGACTAATGAAGAATTCAGGATGCGCAGAATGTTTTATTGACAACAGATACCCCATGATGAGCCACTGTGGTCCCCAAGAGGAACAACAGGCCTGCATTGGTTTTTATTCTAGAAGAAGTGTTTACCGTGTGTGGTGTGTGTGTGGTGTGTGCTGTGTGTGTGTGTGTGTGTGGTGTGTGTGTGTGTGTGTGTGTGTGCTGGTGTGTGTGTGTGTGTGTGTGCTGTGTGTGTGGTGTGTGTTAATGCTATCGATTTTTATTTGTTCATCTGAAGCTTGTGAAGCTTCGGACAGTTTTATTGAAACAGAAAACTATTTCTGAAACATGTTGAGGAAATAGGCTGCTTTTCAGACACAACGTTTTTTTTGTTTTAATCACTGTTTCCCCGTTCGCCAGATTCACTTTGCTAAAAACAGAATGTGTGTAACAGAATGTTAATGAGTTCAAGCCATTCAAACCGTCTCCCCTGTCATAGCAACACTTGGATGACCATGACTTTCTTTCATATTCAGTCCCTACGAAAACGCCACATTAGAATACAGAGTCCCCATTGAAACCTTTCCTCCCAAATATGTACGTTGGATCCCAGCCTTAACGACTTTCTCTTTACGGAGCCACTGATTAGGAAAATGGCACATATAGGGAATAGTGCCTGTTTCCCGACTACGTAGAGTTAACAATAGGCCTTATTCCCCAGCTAGTTGATGACAACAGCTATGTTGCCAGTAGAATGGCTCCCCCATGTACTTGTGCAATCTTCTTCAATCAGAGTCTGTCCCTTGATACATGTTGTAGACGACGCATGGACATGAAGCCGAAACAGAGGTTTACAGGGAACGTTGTATATCACCAACCCCTTCCACACGGGGTTTCGGTTCTTATGAACACTAATGTTCAATTTTCAGGCTCACAACACGTCTCATATTTACTCGACCACCTCTCCCTTTCCCCTTATGTAAACTGTAACCCACTACTAGTCGCGAGGAAGAATGTGTTTGTAATATTTAGTGGCAGCGAGGTAACACGATTCTAATAAAAGTTGAAGAAAGAGCCGTCAGGACAGAGAGAAAGAGTAGGAAGAAATAGAAAGAGAGAGGAGAGCACTAGAGAGGAGAAAATAGGGGATAGGAGAGAAAGAGAGGTGAAAATAAAAGGGGAGAAGGAGAGAAACTAGAGGAGAAAATAGGGGAGGAAGAGAAAGAGAGGAGAAAATAGGGAGAGAGAGAAAGAGAGGAGGAGAGGGGTCGAGAAGGGGAGAGAAAGAAGAGGAGACAGAGGGGAGAGGAGGAAAGAGAAGAGAAATCGGGGAAGAGGAGGAGAGAGGAGCCATGGAAAGAATAGGGCTCACTCTACGACATCGGAGGTAATCCACTCTCTTTGACCGCAAGGCATTCTCTCTCTCTCCTCCCCTTCTGTCCCTCCCTCTTTCTCCTCCTCTCCACTTATCTGTCCTCCCCTTTTTCTCTTCCTCTCCCCTCTCTGTCTCCTCTTTCTTTCTCTCCCCTCTCTGTCCTCCCTCTTTCTCTCTCTCTCCTTCCTCTGTTCCTTTTTCTCTCTCCTCTCCCCTTCTGTCCTCCCTCTATCTCTCTCCTCTCCCCCCCTCGTCCTCCTCTCTCTGTCCAACCCCTGTCCCTCCCTCGTCCTCTCCTCTCCCCTCTCCTCTCCCCCTGTCCTCCCTCTCACTTTGTCCCCCCTGCCCTTTCTTCCTGTCGTTGTTGTTGAATACATTCTATGAATGATCTCCTGACCAGGCTGGGCTCTTTAATGAACCTGTCGACTTCATGCACACAAAGTTTCACTGTGGTGTCACACAAGTTCTTTCTTGCCCAAGAATCACTGTTGATTTCTATATATTTGGTCAGGAGGGGTGACTGCGTGGGAAAATGTGAGGAGCTACCTATTGGGCTCTAACTGACTCTCTGCTCCAAGGCCCAACGCAAGAGAAGCTCTCGGCCGGCAGAGGGAACACTCCAGGCCAGGCAGAGAAAACTCAATGGCCAGGCGAGGGAGCCTCCGCAGGCCATTGCAGAGAGACCTCCCAGGCCATGGCAGAGAGAACCTCCCCAGGCAGGCAGAGGGAACTCCCAGGCCAGACAGAAGGAACCTCCCAGGACAGATAGTAAAGAATCTTCCCAGGCCAGACAAAGAGACCTCCCAGGCAGGGGAGAGGGATCCCCAGGCCAGACAGAGAAGATGTTTTTACTGACAACCCTTCAGACAGAGATGGTTTTCTGACAACCCTTCAACAGAGATGTTTTACCTGAAACCCTTTAGACAGAGATGTTTTACTGAAACCCTTCAGACAGAGTGTTTTACCTGACAACCCTTTAGACAGAGATGTTTTACTGACAACCCTTTTGACAGAGATGTTTTACTGACAACCTTTAGACAGAGATGTTTTACTGACAACGCCTTCAGACAGAGATGTTTACTGGACATACCCTTCAGAAGAGATGTTTACTGACAACCCTTTAGACAGAAGATGTTTTACTGACAACCCCTTTATGACAGAGCATGTTTTACTGCCAACCTTCAGACAGAGATGTTTTACTGCAACCTTTAGACAGAGATGTTTTAACTGACAACCCTTCAGACAGAGATGTTTTTACTGATGGTCCGCTCACGGTAGAGGAGTAAATGGACCCTGAGCTGCCAAACGCGGGGGGAGGACAGGACAGAGCAAGCAAGACGATGGGGGAGGAAGGACAGAGCAGCAAAGACGAGGTGGGGACAGGAAGGACAAGAGCTAGCAAGACGAGGGGGGAGAAGACAGAGCAGCAAGACGCATGGGGGAGGACAGGGACAGAGCTGCCATACGAGGGGGGAAGGAAGGACAGAGCACAAGACGTAGGGGGGAGGAAGGACAGAGCGCACGATACGAGGTGGCAGGAAGGACAGAGCAAGGCAAGACGAGGGGGTAGTGAAGGATAGTAGCTAGCAAGATCGAGGGGGGAGGAAGGACAGAGCAGCAGAGAAGGGGGGAGGAAGGACAGAGCAGCACCAGACGAGGGGGGGACGGAAAGGACATACGCAGGCAAGACGAGGGGGGAGAAGGCACAGAGCAGCAGACGAGGGGGGAGAGAGACAGAGCAGCAAGAACGAGGGGGAGGAAAGGACAGAGCGAGCAAGGACGGAGGGGGGAGGAAGGACCAGAGGCAAGCAAGAACGAGGGGGGTATGGAAGAATAGAGCAGCAAGACGAGGGGTATGGAAGGGACAGAGCATGCAAGACGAGGGGGGAGGAAGACCAGAGCAGCAAGACGAGGGGGAGGAAGGACAGACAGCAGACGAGGGGGAGGAGAGGACAGAGCAGCAAGACGAGGGGGGAGGAAGGACAGAGAGCAGCAAGACGAGGGGGGAAGAAGGACCAAGAGCAGCAAGACGAGGGGGGAGGAAGGACTGAGCTGGCCAACGAGGGGGGAGAGAAGGCAGAGCAGCAAAAAGACAGAGGGGGAGGAGGACAAGAGCAAGCAAGACGCAGGGGGCAGGAAAGGACAGAGCAGCAAGACGAGGGGGCCAGGAAGGACACGAGCAGCAAGAACGAGGAGGCAGAAGGAAGAGCAGCCAAGACGAGGGGGTCACAGGAAGGATAAGAGAGAGACGAGGGGGTAGGAAGGACAGACGAAGCAAAGACGTGGGGTAGGGAAGGAAGAGCAGCAAGCACGAGGGGGGAGGAATGAACAAGCAGCAAGAACCGAGGGGGGAGGAAATGAACAAAGCAGCAAGACCAGGGGGGAGGAAGGACAAGAGCACCAGACGAGGGGGGAGGAAGGACAGAGCAGCAAACAAAGGGGGGAAGGAGGACGAAGGCAGCAAGAACGATGGGGGAGGAAGGACAGCAGGCAGCAGACGATGGGGGAGGAAGGACAGAGCAGCAAGAAGGGCCGGCGAGGAGGACAGAGCCTCTTTCCTCATCACTTTCCTCCTCTGTCTCGTTTCCTCTTCTCCTCCTCTCCTCCTTCATCCTCTCCCTCGCCTCTCCCTCTCCTCTCCTCTCTCCTCATCTTCTCTCTTCTTCTCTTCTATTCTCCTCTCTTCTCCTCTCTTCTCCCTCTCCTCCTGTCGCTTTTCCTCTCTCCTCTCTCCTCCTCTCTTCTCCTCCTCTCCTCTCTTCTCCTCTCTTCTCCTCTCCTCTTTCTCCTCCTCCTATCTGTTTGCTAGAGAGAGAACTGTCTTTCTGTTTGGCTAGGAGAGACTGTCTTCTGTTTGGCTAAAGAGAACTGTCTTCTGTTTGGCGTAAGAGAGATATGTTTCTGTTTGGCTAGGAGAGAGAACTGGTCTTCTGTTTGGCTAGGAGAGAGATGACTGTCTTCTGTTTTGGCTAAGAGCGAACTGTCTTCTGTTTGGCTAGGAGAGAGAACTGTCTTTCTGTTTGGCTAAGGAGAGAGAACTGTCCTTCTGTTTTGGCTAGGAGAGAGAACTGTCTTCTGTTTGGCTAGAGCAAGAGAACTGTTCTTCTGTTTGCTAAGAGAGAACTGTCTTCTGTTTGGCTAGGAGAGAGAACTGTCGTTCTGTTTGGCTAGGAGAGAGAACTGTCTCCTGTTTGGCTAGGAGAGAGAATGTCTTTCTGTTTGGCTAGGGAGAGAGAACTGTCTTTGTTTGGCTAAGAGAGATGTCTTCTGTTTGGCTTAAGCGAGAGAACTGTCTTCTGTTTGGCTAGGAAGAGAGAAACTGTCTTTGTTTGGCTAGAGCAAGATGAACTGTCTTCTGTTTTGGCTAAGAGAGAACTGTCTTCTGTTTGGCTAGGAGAGAGAAGACTGTCTTCTGTTTGCATAAGAGAGAACTGTCTTCTGTTTGGCTCAAGGAGAGAGATACTGTCCTCTGTTTGGCTAGCAGAGAGAACTGTCTTCCTGTTTGGCTAGCGAGAGAGAACTGTCTTCTGTTGATGGCTAGGAGAGAGACTGTCTTCTGTTTGCCTAGTGACGAGAGAACTGTCCTTCTGTTTGCTAAGAGCAGAACTGTCTCTGTTTGGCTAGGAGAGAGAACTTGGGTCTTCTGTTTGGCTAAGAGAGAGAACTGTCTTCTGTTTGGCTAGGAAGAGGAACTGCTTCCTGTTGCTGAGAACTCTTCTGTTTGGCTAAGAGAGAAGCTGTCTTCTGTTTTGCTAAGAGAGATGTTTTTTTTAGAGACAGATGTCTTCTGTTAGGGCAGAGATAACTGTCTTTTGTTTTGGCTAAGAGAGAGAACTGTCTTCTGTTTGGCTAGGAGAAGAGAACTGTCTTCTGTTAGGCTAAGCGAGAGAACTGTCTTCTGTTTGGCTAAGAGAGAGATAACTGTCTTCTGTTTGGCTAGGCAGATGAGAACTGTCTTCTGTTTGGCCTAAGCGAGGAGAACTGTCTTCTGTTTTGGCCGAAGAGAGAGAACTGTCTTCTGTTTGCATAGGAGAGAGAACTGATTTCTGTTTGGCTAAGAGAGAACTGTCCTCCTGTTTTGCTAGGAGAGAGAACTGTCTTCTGTTTTGCTAGAGAGAGAACGTCTTAAATGTTAGGAGGCTAGGAGATAATCGTCTTTTGTTTGGCTAAGAGAGAGAACTGTCTTCTGTTTTTTGGCTGCAGACGAGAACTGTTCTTCTGTTTGGCTGAGAGAGAACTGTCTTCTGTTTGGGCTAAGAGAGAGAACTGTCTTCTGTTGGCTAAGAGAGAGACCTGTCGTTTGGCTCGTCTCGTTTGGCTAGGAGAGAACATGGTCTTCTGTTTGGCCTAAGGAGAGAACTGTCTTCTGTGTTTGGCTAGAGAGAGAATGTCTTCTGTTTGGCTAAGGAGCTGTCTGAGAGAGAGATGTCTCCTGTTTGGCTAAGAGAGAGAACTGTCTTCTGTTTGGCCTAAGAGAGAGAACTTGTCTTCTGTTTGGCTAGAGAGAGAAACTGTCTCTGCTTTGGCTAAAGAGAGAACTGTCTTCTTTGGCCTAAGAGAAGAATGTCTTCTTGTTTGGCTAAGAGAAGACTGTCCTTCTGTTTGCTAGGAGAGACACTGTCTTCTGTTTTGGCTAAGAGAGAGAACTTGTTATCCCTTTCTTTTTTGGCTAAGAGAGAGACTGTCTCTGTTTGGCTAGGAGATAACTGTCCTCTTTTGTGTAGGAAGATAACTGTCTTCTGTTTGGCTAGGTGGAACTGGTCGTTCTGTTTGGCTAGAGAGAACTGTCTTCTGTTTCGGCTAAGGGAGAGACTTCTCCTGTTTGGGCTAGGAAGAGAGAAATGTTTCGAAACAGATGTATAGATTTTCAGTTTCACCTTAAGGCAACATTTTATTCCCAGCGAGACGTGAAGATAAGTTTCTTAACCATCTGTCTCATTGCTATTTTACACAGAGAAAGGCTTTCCGTGTCTGTTCAATGATCTCCAGATGTTTCATATTGTTATAGTGCTTTTGGAGATAGAACTGTGGATGCTTCCCAAAATGCACGCAAATGGCAGCCCGGGAGGTTTTGAGTCCTAAACAAAAGTACTAAGAACAAAAGCCAGAAAATAGCCAGAACAAAGCCAGATCCAAAGCCAGATTAAGCAGAACCAAATTAGAACAAAGCAAGAACTAAGCCAGAACCAAAGCCAGAACAAAGCCAGATCTAAGCCAGAACCAAACCAGAACAAAGCCAGAACTAAACCAATCAATCAATCATCAATTTTATTTTATATAGCCCCTTCGTACATACCTAATATCTCGAAGTGCTGTACAAGACACCCAGCCTAAAACCCCAAACAGCTAGTATGCAGGTGTAGACAGCACCAGAAACCGAACAAAGCCAGATCAAAAGCCAGAACAAACCAGATCCAAAGCCAAACCAAAAGCCAGATCCAAAGCCAGATCCAAAGCCAAAACAAAGCAATCAAAGCCAGATCTAAGCCAGAACCAAACCAGAAACAACGCCAGATCCAAACCAGAACAAAGCCAGATCCAAACCAGAACAAAAGCCAGAACCAAACCACATAGAGCAGAGGTAAACAATGACGCAGTGGAACAAGAAGGACCACAGAGCTTTGCTGATGGTTTGAGAATAGTGCCATGCTATTGGGTGTGATGGTTTGAGAATAGTGCAATGCTATTGGGTGTGATGGACGTGGGCCTGGACTGGGCTGGACGTGGGGCAGGACGTGGGGCTGGACGTAGGGGCAGGCAGGGGCTGGAGGGGGCAGGATGTGGGGCAGGACGGGGGCTGGACGTGGGCAGGACGCGGGCAGGACGTGGGGCAGGCGGGGGCAGGACGTGGGGCAGGACGTGGGCAGGATGTGGGGCAGGACGTGGGCAGGATAGTCCAGGGTAGTCCTCCAGGCTAGATGCTCCACAGCCCTGTGTATAGTCCTCCAGGCTAGATGCTCCACAGCCCTGTGTATAGTCCTCCAGGCTAGATGCTCCACAGCCCTGTGTATATCCTCCAGGCTAGATGCTCCACAGCCTGTGTATAGCCCTCCAGGCTAGATGCTCCCACAGCCCTGTGTATAGTCCTCCGGGCTAGATGCTCACAGCCCTGTGTATAGTCCTCCGGGCTAGTGCTCCACAGCCCTGTGTATAGTCCTCCAGGCTAGATCTCCACAGCCTGTGTAATAGTCCTCCAGGCTAGATGCTCCACAGCCCTGTTGTATAGTCCTCCGGGCTAGATGCTCCACAGCCCTGTGTATAGTCCTCCAGGCTAGATGCTCCACAGCCCTGTGTATAGTCTCCGGGCTAGATGCTCCCACAGCCCTATGTAATAGTCTCCGGGCTAGATGCTCCACAGCCCTGTGTATAGTCCTCCGGGCTAGATGCTCCACAGCCTGTGTATAGTCCTCCGGCTAGATGCTCCACAGCCCTGTGTATAGTCCTCCAGGCTAGATGCTCCACAGCCCTGTGTTATAGTCCTCCAGGCTAGATGCTCAACAGCCCTGTGTATAGTCCTCCAGCTAGGATGCTCCACACAGCCCTGTGTATAGTCCTCGCAGGCTAGATGCTCCACAGCTCTGTGTATAGTCCTCCAGGCTAGATGCTCCACAGCCCGTGTATAGTCCTCCAGGCTAGATGCTCCACAGCCCTGTGTATAGTCCCATGCCAGGTAGATGCTCCACAGCCCTGTGTTATGGTCCTCCAGGCTAGATGGCTGGCACCACAGCCCCTGTGTATAGTCCTCCTCCAGGCTAGATGCTCCACAGCCCTGTGTATAGGCCTCCAGGCTAGATGCTCCACAGCCCTGTGTATAGTCCCTCCAGGCTAGATGCTCCACAGCCCTGTGTATGGTCCTCACCGAGGCCTAGATGGAGCTGGGCACCAACAGCCCTGTGTATAGTCTCCAGGCTAGTATGCTCCGCAGCCCTGTGTATAGTCCTCCAGGCTAGTGCTCCAAAGCCTTTTTTAGTGCTCCATGCTAGATGCCTCCACAGCCCTGTGTATAGTCCTCCAGGCTAATGCTCCACAGCCCTGTGCATATCCTCCAGGCTAGAATGCTCCACAGCCCTGTAGGTCCCAGGTAGATGCTCCACAGCCCTGTGTAATAGTCCTCCAGGCTAGATGCTCCACAGCCCTGTGTATAGTCTCCAGGCTAGATGCTCCACAGCCCGTGGGTATAGTCCTCCAGGCTAGATGCTCCACAGCCCTGTGTATAGTCCTCCAGGCTAGATGCTCCCCAGCCTGTTGTATAGTCCCTCCAGGCTAGATGGAGCAGGGCACCACAGCCCTGTGTATAGTCCTCCAGGCTAGATGCTCCACAGCCTGTGTTTTAGTTCTCCAGGCTAGATGCTCCACAGCCCTGTGTATAGTCCTCCAGGCTAGATGATCCGGCAGCCCTGTGTATTGTCCTCACAGGCTAGATGGCTCTACAGCCCTGTGTATAGTCCTCCAGGCTAGATGCTCCAACACCTGTGTATAGTCCCTCCAGGCTAGATGCTCCACAGCCCTGTGTATAGTCCTCCAGGCTAGATGGAGCTGGGCTTTGATGGTAATGTTTCTGTATCCTAAAAAGTTATCTTCCTGAATTCTCATGGGATGTCTCCTCGTTCCATCAGCAATGATGCTGTTGAGTGGTTCTGTATCCTAACACTATTCTACAACCTCCCTAGGTGTTGAGGAGTTCTGAGATGAGATCATATGATGTTGAACCTGCGGGGCCTGTTGTTTGGGGTGGAGCAGGGGTTTATGGGTAGAGAGACAGAGAGAGATAGAAAGACAGACAGCTGCGATAGTACCTAAAGATCTAGGATGGATTGGAGCTTCCTGATGGTAAGAGACTGTAAATATATACTCCCCTGGCACCTGTCATTGTGTGCTGTCTGTCTTCTCCAACAGGACTCCTCTCTCTGTCTGTCTTCTCAACAGGAACTACCTCTCTCTGTCTGTCTTTTCCAACAGGACTACCTCTCTCTGTCTGTCTTCTCCAACAGGTAAAATCCTAAGTGTTTTTTAAGTTTACTCCAATTGGGGAAGGGTGGTAGGGTTTGCCGGGAATAATAAAGGTATATTCTAAACAAAAGTATGTATATCTATATATGTATGTGTATATATCTATATATAGTATACATATATATGTATGTATGTGTAGTATGTATATATGTTGTGTATTATATGTATATATGATGTGTATATATGCATGTGTATATATATATAGTATAATATTATATATAATATATATATTATATAATATATATCATACATACTACATGTATATATGTATGTGTATATATTTATATATGTAATATATTTTAATAGTATGTGTATATAAATATTATATATATATTATATATATATATATATTATATGTATGTATATATGTATGTGTATATTATATATTATGTGTATGTAGTTATGTATGTGCATATATATATATATATATATATTATGTTATGTATATATGTATGTGCATGCATGTATGTTTATGTGTACATATGTATATATACATTTATATGGGATGTATGTATATATATATATATATTTCCCAATATATCTGGGGGAAATGATTCAGACAATTACATTGATGGAAGAAACAATCCGTAATATTAAAGCTGATCCTTTAAATGTTTTATCCAACCTGTATGGATCCTCTGCAGTCGCCCTAAGACCACACTGCGGGGTTGAAGTTACACATCACATGGCAGGAAGAGAAACGGATTGGAAGAAGAGAGGTGGACGGAGGGAAAAAAGAAACTGTCAAGAAAATGCCTTGTCTGGAGGACAAATCCACCCCAAGATGAGATCAGTTAATCAATGTCAATAAGGGCCTCAGAACGGGAGACATCACAAATCAATTGAAAATATTCAGATTAAATCACTACAGTTTGACATTTTAAGAGATGGCCACTTTGTCTTGTGGAAGATGGAGACGTTACAATAGCTTATGTACATTGGTAGATAGCACTAGTCTGATGACATAATCTAAAGTTACCACCTTCTGATTACCTTAGAATTATAGGAATACTATGGTAATTACTACACAGGTTCAGGGATAAATAGCCTAAGGCTAAGACTCCCAGAAGAGAGGAGGGAAGAGAAAGAGAGAGGAAGAGGAGAGAAAGAGAAGAAGGAGGAGTTGAGAGAGGAGGAGATATGAGAGAAGGAGAGAGGAGAGAAGGAGAGAGGAGTGGAGATGAGGGAGAGAGAGTGGAGATGAGGAGAGGAGAGAGGAGGACAGAGAGGAGTTAAGAGAGGAGGAGATATGAGAGAAGGAGAGAGGAGTGGAGATGAGGAGAGAAGATGAGAGAGGAGGAGAGTAGGAGAGGAGAATGAGATAGGAAGAGGGAGAGGATGAGATGATAGGAAGAGAGAGGAGAGGACGAGATGAGATAGGAAGAGAGAGGACATGC